>NW_024412432.1:6985289-7011926 GCF_014898765.1 Herpailurus yagouaroundi | reverse complement strand
GGAGGGACGCAGAGGGAGGAGGGACGCAGAGGGAGGAGGGACGCAGACACAGAACCCAAAGCAGGCTCCAGGCTCTGAGCTGTCAGCACAGAGACCAACGTGTGGCTCAATCCCACAAACCATGAGATCATGACCTAAGCTGAAGTCAGACACTTAACTGACTGTGCCACCCAGGTGCCCCCAGAATGTATTTTTAAGACACTCCTACAGATAAACAGAAAAACAAACAACTCAATTATAAAAGGGCAACAGACTTGAATAGGTGCTTCATAAAAGAAGCTAGATATCCATTTGTCCAATATGCATGAACAGGCATACAAAAGTTATGGCCATCTCCATTCCTAGTTCTGTGTATCTATGCCTTTCAACTTGTTTAATGATGGTTATCTCTTTGTCTGATATTCACATTTGCCAAAATCCCAAGCATATGGCCCAATTTAGAATATTTTAATAAGTTTTGCTTCCCAAAGAAATTTATTAGAAGATGAGGAGTGGGATGGAAGGGCATCACCAGACACAGTGTAAAAACCAGGTAAGGAGCAGCAAAACTGTTACCTCCAACACACACACACACACACACACACACACACACACACACACACACCCCAGGTGCAAAGGGATGAAGGAAGCAGGTACTGGGACCCAGTGAAGAGTGTCATGTAGAACAGCCTCAGAAGAAGTAGTGACCATGGATCTAGGAATACAACCAGGCCAAGGTCACCTCATATCTTACTTCCTGGAAGGAGCTAGGGAAAAAATACCCATTCCTCACTCTCTCATCCATGTGGCCTCTTATCTGGGGCGTCCATTGGTCAAACCCAACTGGAAGCCAAAAAAGACAAGGTAGGTCTTGTATCAGTGTCATTGACCAGGTCAGCCTTCTCAGGCCAAGGAGTCAGAGAGTGGCTTGGGAGGGACAAATGGAAGAGAGCTGGCACTCCATCATAAGCTGCCTGGAATCTCTTTTAAAATATGCAGGAAATAAACAATGAACAAATACCACAACCAGTAAAACTATGCTCCTGGAACAAAAAAAATAATGAGATTCTTTCGCAACATTATATTTGTGAAGGAGAAGACGGAAGAGGGGAAAAGGATATGGCTCATTATATGACCAACCAAGATAACGTCTTGAATAATCTGGTTTCTATTGATTGGACATAGAGCTGACTCCTGCCTAAAAGTCCTCAACATCCTCAAGAGTAAGTGATACAACTTCTCCTCAATCTCCTTTCAGAGCTAGCATCTGGGCACTTGGGGAAGATTATTATCCCACAGAGACACAAAGGGAGTCTTCTCTTCTACAGGTACCTCTTAGTTTGAATAGCTTGTAAGGAACCTTCCAGCCTCTCCCTGTCTCCCCTACATCACAACACACTTGCTCAGCTGCCCAGCCCACCCCAAAAAATCCATTCTCTTCTCTTTATCACTTATTTTAACTCAGTTCTCAACCACAGTTTCCATTAGCACAGCATCTAAGACGTTGTCTACATTGATTTTCTTAAAAGGCATTTAAAGTGGCCATCAAGAAGCACCTGATGGCATTTTTCAGTTTCACAAGCTTCAGCCTGCAAGGTGATCTGGGACATTGTTCAGACGCTTCCTATTCTAAACCTGTACATATTGTGCAAAGCAAAAACCAAGCTGCTCCATACAGGAGGTTCCTCTGAACCCAAAATAATCTTGCATATTTATAAGTGTATATGCCTGTTGTCCTCCACTAGAATGAAGGTTCAGGTGAGCAGGAATTTTGTCTCCCTTGTTCAGCTTGTATCCTCAGTGTCTCACTCAGCATCTGCCAACTAGTTGGTTAAATGTACAGTAAACAAGTAACTGAATGTGACACCCTCTCTTTGAATTCTTTTGGCAGCACTCAGCCTAAATCTGTCATCCACTCTAACTACCTTTGTAATAAAGGTCCACTTGTGATTAATTAAGGAAATTAATGGATGTCTCTAAACTATCTCTTTGAAAAGCTCGTCAGCCAGCTGGTCTACCATCTTGTTTCACATCGTAAGCGTTCTAAGCCAATCAGCTCAATAGTGAACACACACACAGACATCTGACCACACGATTTCACCTAGCCCATAGTTTGGTGAGCTTCCTGATCACATTCATCAAATACCATCCTTTGGGGATACCAAATATCCTTTCTCCTACTCCTGGGACCTCTCTAATGTTTAGAACACAAGTGAAAATAGTAAGAGTTCTGCATAGCCCTTGGCCACTGGGGGGAGAAAAAGAATGAAAAAGAAAGAAGAAAAATCAAACAACTGAGCATTGAAAGAAAAATACAATAATTTTATAATTTTTTAGTTTAAAGAGACATTAAAAATGATCCGGTCCAATAGTTTTCAATTTTTTTTAACCACAACCCATAATAGAATATACATTTTACATCACAACTGAATACACATTCATCTTTCAACAAACATAGAGTTGGTACATGTGCCAAGCCAGAGGCTAGAAATAAAACAGGAAACAAAACAGATTTAAAAAAAACAAAACGCCTGCTTGCTCTCATGGAGCTTACCTAAAGTAAGCTAATGTAATATAAACTAATCTGTATGTATATCTTTTGTTTGCTTACTTGCTGATTTCTTTGTGTTTGTTGTTGTTGTTTTAATTTGAGAGAGAGCAAGCAAATGAGCAGGGGAGAAGAGCAGAGGGAGAGAGAGACAGAAAGAATCTTAAGCAGGCGCCACACTCAGCACAGAGCCCAACACAGGGCTCAATCCCACATCCCTGGGATCATGGCATGAGCCAAAATCAAGAGTCAGATGATCAACCAATTCTTTGTTTATTTTACTGCTGACCACCACTCTCTAAATTATTTCTCAGACTAACAGGTCACAACCCATAGCCTGAAGACTACTCATCTGATCCTACATTTTTATTTTGCAGGTTTAGAGACAGTGACAGTGAGTTTGACTGTGAACCCACTTGCTGAAAGCACCTGCAGATAATCAAGTAAAGATACCTAGGAGACACTTAAGTATACATGTGTGAAGCTCAGAGAAGATGTTTAGAATGGAGACACAGATTTGCAAGTCAGCCAGTTAAAGCCATGGAATGAATAAACTGTTGCAAAGAAAGTGCATACATTTTTTTCTCTATTTTTAAGAGTGTGCTGTAGGATGCCCTGAAGAACACCAATATTTAAGGGATGTGCAAAGGAAGTCAAAGAAGTCAAGACAGTCAGAAAACCACGGCAGATTAACATGAAGAAAGTTATAATAAGGGTCATAGTGTCCGCACAACAAAGAGATAAAATAAGGCCCATATGCATGCATTAGATTTGGCAATTAAAGACATCTGGTGACCATTTCTTCCTAGAGCAGTTATAGTGAGACTTGGGCAGAAGATAGGCTGAAGACACCTGAGACATGAATGGGTTAAGTGAAGACTATGCTTTCAACAAGCTTGACAAGAAAAGGAAGGATTGACCAACAGCACAATAGATGGACAATGGGGAGAGACTGGAGGAGAGGAGTAGGATATTTACGATAAAAAAGACGGGATATTCACCAGGGGCTGAGGGACAAGAGCCAACAGAGATGGAGAGACCACATATCAAAGAGACCAGAGCAATGGGATATTACTAGACAAAGTTGTTACTAGACAAATGGGATATTACTAGACAAATAGCACAGGTAGAGAGAGCAGGTTTAGACAGAAGGAAACTCTTCTGCTTGAATGAAGTGGGAAGAATGGCTTAGAGTCCGATGCAGTGAATTGTGGTGATCATTTCAAAATACATACAATTATCAAGTCATCATGTTGTACCCCTCAAGCTACTATAGTGTTACATGTCAATTATACCTCAATAGAATCGATATTTTTCGCCACTGCACATCACAATGATAGAAGCTTCAAAGCTCCTGTTATACACAACAAACAGAATACACAAACAAATAGCAGCCTGAATACAACCTCTCTTGCCAAGGTTTTAAGGAAGGAGCTCATTTCCTCCTGTAAAGAGCTCCATGCATCCTACAGCTGGCTCGTCCATTTGAGTGGCCTCCATTAAACGGATTCCCTCAAAGGAAAAACAGATATTCTCAAACTTAATGTGCATCAGAGTTGCTTGGAGAGCTTGTTAGAACACAGATTCCCAGGCCCCACCCCCAGAGTTTCAGATACAGTAGGTCTGGAGTGGGGGGTATCCTAGAATTTTCACTTCTAAGTTCCCAAGTATATGTGTTCCTACACATACTTGGTATGGCAATTTAAAACAACACAGGTTTATTACCTTATAGCTCTGGAATTCAGAATTGTAAGTCCAAAATGGATCTCACTGGGCTAAGATCAAGGTTTTTGTAGGGCTGCATTCCTTTTTAGAGGCTCTAGGAGACAATCCATTTTCTTGCTTCCTCCAGCTTCAAGAAGCCACCTGTATTCCTTGGCTCATGGGCTTCATCTTTCACGTTCAAAGCCAGCAATGTCTGGGCAAGTCTTTCACACATATCACAGCTCTAAGACTAACTGTTCTGCTTCCCTTCTCCACATTTAAAGACTCTGGTGATTACACTGGAACCACCTGGATAATCCAAGATACTCTCCTTATCTTGAAGTCAGCTGTGAGGCAACCTAATATCACGTGCCACTTTTATTCCCCATTGCCATGTAATTTCACAAACTCACAGGTTCTAGAGATGAGGGTGCAGACCTCTTTGGGAGGCTACTAGTCTACCTACCGCACCAGGTGATGCTGAGACTGCTAGTATGGGACCGTACCTTGAGAACCACTGGTGTAGTGGGATGCTGGCTGTGATGGAATTTAACACCACCAGATCCAGTAACGACAGGGAAGGAAGGGCAGATGAGGCCAAGAAACATGGAGAAGCAAGCTGCAGGGGAATCCAAGACAAGAGAGATGGGGGCCAGGGACTATAGAAACACCACCAATGCAAACAGTCATCAGAGTGAGTCTCCCAGATATCACACAAAGAGAGGAAGGAGCACAACCCTAGGGAAAGAAAGAAACTCTTCCCAGGTGAGAAGAAACAGTGCCCATCAAAATTGTTCCTTTCACCCGTGCTGCTCTGTCAAGGGAGGGCATTGCATATTGACTAAAAATGCCTAAGTCTAGACGCATACATATTTCCTAAGGGATCCCATCAGGGATCCATGGTACACTTGGGGTACAATAAGATTTCTGACAGTGGCAAGGCACATAAGCCAGTGCTAATTTTTATTCGGAATTAGGAGTTTCTCATTCCTAGAGAACTTGAATTTTGAAATATGTATTGTTTTTAAATAAAGCCTACAGCTGACTTGGCTTTTTTTTTTTTAATTTGGGAATGGAGAAGACTTCAAAGAAAACACCTGTTAAAAGGGTAGTTTTATCAGGCGTTATGATGGGTCCCCAGACTCACAAGCATGTATGTACAAGAGAAGTTGTCATGGGTTTCATGATCATAAGGAGCCGATATGTATGTGTATATGAGTATGTTGTGTGTGTGTATATGTGAGAATGTGCACACTGTGTGGGTATGGTGGAGAGCAAGCCCAGAAAGATCTGTGAGGCATGGTTCATATTCCATGTTCACCTTATTCTAAGTACTTACTTACATCCGCCAACTTAACTCTCTCAGCTGAATGTTTTATTATTGTTATTTTAAAGCAAATGTTCATCTCTCTCACCAATTCTTAGAGATCTTTTTCTTTCAGAAATGAGAGAAAGTGAGTTCAACTATGCCACAAAATCATCTAAGACAAACCATGGACCAGAAATTGTGTGTTCCCTTAATGTGAAGATTCATCTGCAGCCTAAATAGAAATTCATATCCTTCTCCTATGTCTCCCTTTCAGACAGACCCATGTTTGCCAAAAACACAATGTCTTTATTGCTCTGTTCCCAAAATGGTATGTCCAGCCAGCACTTAGCTTCCTATAAGATCATGTGCTCTGTTTTCCTGTAAACTCTACTGCAGGGAATGGAATTCCAGAAGGCAGATGGGAGCATTTAGTGGATGGTGATAGAAAAAGAGTGGAAAAGCTAGTGAAGAAAAGAATAATCCACCACATCATTCTGAATTCCCTCAGAAGGCTGAACAGTGGAAAGTGGACCAGCTGGCTTCACAGATCAGACTTGTAAGCAGACTTCCCTTAGACACAGGTCTTCCCTTGCTCTGAAATAGTCAGCAGACTGTAGTGGGAGTGGTTATCATTTATGGAGGGTCCTCTATGTGCTCAGCACTCTATACGCATTCTTGCACTGCAAAGCAAGGATTAATCCTGGTATTTTTATTTTTATTTTTATTTTTTTTAATATAATTTATTGTCCAATTGGCTAACATAGAGTGTATACAGTGTGCTCTTGGTTTTGGGGGTAGATTCCTGTGATTCATCACTTATAATCCCGGTATTTTTAATATGAGGAAACTTAGATGCAAAAGAGAAATCATTTGCTCAAGGTCACACAGCCAGGAAGTGGCAGATCTGAACCCCAATAATAAGTTGGCAGGTTCCAAACTGTGTAAACCACTCAAAGAGCTATACTTCAAATAAGAAGATGGCCTGCTGTCCCTTGGGCAATAAGATGACAGCTGAGAGTTATCACAGTGATGGGTTTCCTCTGAATAAGCTAAATATTCTTGCCCTCTACCTCCTTGAAGCCAGTACTCACCAATGGCAGAATGGTGCATAACAAAGTTCTCCCCCAGTAAAGCTAACTTCTCTGCATATCATCAATGACCCAGCAAGTGTCCTGTATGCCTTATCCTAAATCTGAGAAGTTGAAAGTCAAAGTAACCACCAAATCAGAAGAATTCAAAAGGAAAAGGATAGCATGATGCAAGCAACTCAGACTTCCGAGACTCTAATGAATGCCTTGGATTCTCTGTCCTAACACTGCACATAGACATAAAACTTTGCTACAGTTTTAGGGATTCATGGACCCCATCTGAAGCCCATTTATAGACCAATAAGTCAAGAGACCCAAGTTTTCCTAAACTGGCTTCTCTGCCACTCCCAGGGAAGCCCCACAGAAGAATCTTCACTCATCTGTACAATGAGATGATCACATCATCCCTTCCCACTGTCAAGGTCTAAACGTGGGTGCCTCCTAATCAGACAGGCAATATTTAAGGACAAAAGATGATATAAGGAGATGACAAGCTCCCCTATACCTGATGACAAAATGTTTCTGAGATGTAATCAAATGTACATTTGTCAATAATATTTCCATTTTAGAGAAAGTTCTTTGCTATCACATCAAGCTTCATTTTTATTCATCAAATGGCTCTTTGAATTCCCTCACCTCAACAGAACCCTGGGTCACATGGGTGGAGGGGGGGGGGGAAGTCAGACAGTCACAGAACTCCAGTTGGTGAAATATGAGGGCTACTGCAGCCAGGACAGATGTTTACATTATTGCTTAACCATGTATCACCAGTAAACAGCTGGAAGTGTGTTGAATTGCCAAATTTGATGAAAAGAATTTAAGTTTGGAACAACGATTTGAGATGATCAACATGGAGCAAGCAGAAAACAAGAGAAGTCTTAAAGATACAGAACCAGGGCGCGTGGGTGGCTCAGTAGGTTAAGCGGCCGACTTCGGCTCAGGTCATGATCTCGCGGTCTGTGGGTTCGAGCCCCGCGTCGGGCTCTGTGCTGACAGCTCAGAGCCTGGAGCCTGTTTCAGATTCTGTGTCTCCCTCTCTCTGACCCTCCCCTGTTCATGCTCTGTCTCTCCCTGTCTCAAAAATAAATAAAATGTTAAAAAAAAATTAAAAAAAAAAAAAGATACAGAACCTACTTAAGTCACCACAGTAACAGATGATATCTACACAGCAGATGCCACCACTTGATCAGTGCTCAGGCCAAGAGGACAAAGAAGGTATGCTTGAGCAAAGATGTAGAAACAATGAATTCAGCAAAGTCTCAGGATATAAAATCAACGTGCGGAAATCTATTGCATTTCTATACACCAATAACGAGGCAGCAGAAAAAGAAATCAAGGAATCAATCCCATTTGCAATTGCACCAAAAACAATAAAATACCTAGGAATAAACCAAACTAAAGAAGTAAAAAATCACGTAGTCTGAAAACTATAGAACACTTATGAAAGAAATTGAAGAGGACACAAAGAAATGAGGACACAAATTCCATGCTCATGGATTGTGAGAACAAATATTGTTAAGATGTCTATACTATCCAAAGCAATCTACAGATTTAATGCAGTCCCTATCAAAAAACAACCAGCATTCTTTTCAGAGCTAGAACAAACAATCCTAAAATGTATATGGAACCACAAAAGACCCAGAATAGCCAAAGAGATCCTGAAAAAGAAAAACAAAACTGGAGGCCTCACAATTCTGGATTTCAAGCTATATTACAAAGCTGTAGTCATTAAGACAGTATGGTACTGGCACAAGAACAGACACATAGCTCAGTGGAAGAGAAGAGAAAACCCAGAAATGGACCCACAACTAGATGGTCAACTCATCTTCGACAAAGCAGGAATGAATATCCAATGGAAAAAAGACAGTCTCTTCAACAAATGGTGTTGGGAAAACTGGATGGTGACAGGCAGAAGAAAACTGGACCGCTTTTGAAACTAAACTCAAAATGGATGAAAGACCTAAATGTGAGATAGGAAGCCATCAAAATCCCAGAGGAGAACACAGGCAACAACCTCTTTGACCGTGGCAGGAGCAACTTCTTCGTAGACATGTCGCCAAAGGCGGGGGAAAGCAAACATAAACTATTGGGAGGTCATCAAGATAAAAATCTTCTTCACAGTGAAGGAAACAATTGACAAAACTAAAAGATAGCTTATGGAATGGCAGAAGATATTTGCAAATGACATATGTGATAAAGGGTTAGTATCCAAAATCTATAGAGAACTTATCAAACTCTTATCACCCAAAAACAAACAAACCAGTTAAGAAATGGGCAAAAGACAGGGTGCCTGGGTGGCTCAGTCGATTAAGCATCTGACTTCAGCTCAGGTCATGATCTCACAGTCCATGGGTTCAAGTCTCACATCAGGCTCTGTGCTGACAGCTCAGAGGCTGGAGCTGCTTCATATTCTGTGTCTCCCTCTCTCTCTACCCCTACCCTGCTCATGCCCTGTCTCTCTCTCAAAAATAAATAAACATTAACAATTTTTATTAAAAAAAAAAAGAAATAGGCAAAGGACACTTACCAAAGAAGACATCCAGATGGCTAACAGAGACATGAAAAGATGCTCAACATCACTCATCATCAGAGAAAAACAAATCAAAACCACGATGAGATACCACCTCACACCTGTCAGAATGGCTAACATTAACAACACAAGAAACAACAGGTGTTGTCAAGGATGCAGAGAAAGGGGAACCCTTTTGCACTGTTGGTAAGAATGCAAACTGGTGTGGCCATTCTGGAGAACAGTATGGAAGTTCCTCAAGAAACTAAAATTAGAACTATGATCCAACTATTGCACTATTAGGTATTTACTCAAAGAATACAAAAATACAGATCTGAAGGGTACATGCACCCCAGTGTTTATAGCAGCATTGTCAACAATAGCCAAACTATGGAGAGGGCCCAAATGTCCACTGACTGGTGAATGGATAAAGAAAATGTGGGATGGATATATATATACATATATATACATATATATATATATATATATATATATATATATATGTATGTATATATGATGGGATATTAGCCAGCCATCAAAAAGAATGAAATCTTGCCATTTGCAATGACATGCATGGATAGAGCTAGAATGTATTATACTAAGCAAAGTAAGTCAATCAGAGAGAGACAAGTATCATATGCTTTCACTCATATGTGGAATTTAAGAAACAAAACAGACGAACACATGGGAAGGGGGGAGGAGAAGGGAGGGAAACAAACCACAAGACACTCTTTTTTTTTTTAATGTTTATTTATTTTGAGGGAGAGAGCACGCATGAGCAGGGGAGGGGCAGGGAGAGAGAATCACAAGCACTGCCAGCACAGAGACCAGCACAGGGCTCAAACCCATAAACCATGAGATCATGACCTGAGCTGAAATCAAGAGTCAGATGATTAACCGACTAAGCCATCCAAGCGCCTCACCACAAGAGACTCTTAATGACAGAGAACAAACTAAGGGTTGATGGAGAGAAGAGGGTAGGAGATGGACCAGATGGGTGATGGGTATTAAGGAGGGCACTTGTGATGAGTACTGAGTGTTGTATGTAAATGATGAATCACTGAATTCTACTCCCGAAACCAATATTGCACTATATGTGAAATAACTAAAACTTAAATTAAAAAAAAAAAAACAGGGGCACCTGGGTGGCTCAGGTTGGGTGGCTCAGTTGGCTAGGTGTCCGACTTTGGCTCAGGTCATGATCTCGTGCTTCACACATTTGGGCCCCACGTTGAGCTCTGTGCTGACAGCTCAGAGACTGGAGCCCATTTCAAATTCTGTCTCCCTCTCTGCCCCTCCCCCGCTCATTCTCATTCTCTCTCTCTCTCTCTCTCTCTCTGTCAACAAATAAATAAACATTAAAAAAACTAACTAAAAGGTGTAGAAACAGAAGTTTTCCAAGACTTCAGGAGACCATAACTAAAATAATTTGAACTAGAGTTCCCCATAAAGGAAGAGTAATATTGAAGGAGAAATAAAACCAGTAGAAAGCATCAGTTTATATTTTGCAAGCCAGATACACTGCAGATGAAGCAAAGTAGAGAAATATATCTTCTGATCTTCAGGAATTTGTGAAATAATAAAAATAACACAATTAGAAACTGGTAGCTTCCAAAGTGTTGTGCTGGTTTAGTTCAGGTTTTTGCCGCTCAATATTTTTTTCCCCCATATGCAGTTCTGGGACTTACCAACTAACTGTTCTGAGCCCCTAGAGAAGAAAGCGTGTCAGCAATGCTGACTCTTGAACTCTTTTCCAGGGACTATGCGTAGAACCACAGTCACGGACAAGGACCCCAGATTATTCAGTGGTACCTCCTGCCCATGCAAGGACTATCTCCTGGCAGTGATAGGGGCTTGACATTACCATCCTGAGGAATCCTTTAAGCAAAACCTGGTAGAATGTCATGCTGCCTGCTCTGTGTGACAGCCACAAAACACGTGTGACTAATTAAGTCTAAATTACAGTTAGTTAAAATAAACGGTAATTTAAACTTTAGTTCCTTAGTTGCACTAGCCCTATTTCAAGTTCTCAGCCACATATGGCTAGTGTCTACCATATTAGATAATGCAAATATAGAACATCACTATCACCACCGAAAGTTCTATGGGGACAGCGCTGGCCAAGAGGAAAGCTTCTTTTAATGTAAATTTGAATCACGTGAAGATCTTCTTTAAATGCAGCTTCTGATTGAGTAGGTCTGGGAAGAGTCTCTGACTGCATTTCTAACAAGCTCCGGGTGATGCTCATGGTCCTGGTCCTGGTCCTGGTCCATGGACCACACTGACAGGCTAGAGATGATTCACGGCAACCCCGTTAAAGGCTGCCCTCGGGCTGAATGGTAAAGGTTCTTCCTACTCTAACACGGAGAGCACCTTTTATGTTCAAGTTGCTGTTCTACAAAATAATGAACATTAGACAATACATAACTTGTTAAATCCTTCTCCCTTGCCTATCTCTCTACCTTAGCACTTTCTGGTTTTAAACATTTCCAGCAAAAACGTGCAGAGCACTGAATATCTTTGCTACATTCCCACTATCTCCAATGGAGATTTCCTCCACAAAAGCTTAGCCTGATACAATTGAAGCAGCCCTGTTTTCAGAAGATAAGAGCAGTCCTTTTACATCTTGACACAGTGGCAACTCAAAGAGGAACAGCCAGGCATGTGCAGGGATTCAGTGTGGCTGCATTAGTAAAATATATTTAGAGTAATGGAAGGGGATGAAAGAAGTTCTCTCAGCTTAAAAGCAGAACATTGCATCACAATAGAAAAACATAGTGCCACAGTAAATACCAAATAATATATTTGTAGCACTGCCACTGTTTGCAAACAGAAATAACTCAGTTGTTTTAGTCTTTGAAAACAAGAAGAAAGTCTTACCTATGGTGTGGATAACTCGTCATTATCCACGTTATCTCAATTAATCGTCATAACTACCCACACAAAGTAGGTCTTATTATTTTCATTTTTACAGGTGTGAATACTAACTCTCAGAGGAATTAAGAAACTGCCTGGGGCTTACCCAGGTCTCGATGGCTTTGCAGCTAACACTCTATCCATTGTCCGGAGCTAGTGCTCCAACCAGCACTGAAAAACAAGTTTATGAATAGATGAGAAGAGCGTGATTACACCCTTTAGGCCAAATAACTATTATAGACTGGCAACCTTTTCCAGCTACTCCTTACTCACCCACAAGTAGAATGCCTCACCCATCAGTCGATTAAAGGATTAATTCAATCATTAAGAGATTTCTGCTAAAAGTGCTGAGGGAAAACAGAAACCATTGTGTTCATTATTTGAGCTTGCTGGGTTTTAGAGAATGTACAGGAATTATGCGTTAAAATAGACATACAGTCTAGTTTACAGAATAACTGCCCATAGTAAATGCAAGATCGAACTAGTATCAAGGTCTCCTTTATGAGAATTAGCAGCCAGAGCTGGAAGCCTGGAACCCAACAAGTGGCTATGGGGAGAGGCCAGGGTCAGTGACTAAAAGGTCCCAGTCATCATTCATCCTCCTAACTAGGACACCTTTGAGAACGAAAGGGGGCACTCAAGGACAACAGGAGTAAGTGTGGACCTTCCTGGGCACCCTATTCATAAGCCATGATAGGAGATTTGGACTTTTTCCTGAAGGGAGAGGGAACCACCAAGAGTGGCATAACCCAAATTTGCATTTCAGAAAGCCCATCCTGGCACCTGTGTGAAGGACAGGGTCAGAAGAGGAAGAGGCTGTTAAATCTCAGAGACTTATTCCAGAAGAGATGCATACTTGTGTTCTCACAAGCATGAGTTGGACCATCCAGAGGAAATACAAAATCCAGGCTAATTTTAAAACCACTAATCTTGACCTAAATTAGGCACAAACAAAGTTGAATTTTTCCAATGCCAAAGCTAGCCACCCACTCCTCTGCTCCTCCTTTGGGAAGGTCTGTTGCATTCTAAAGTGAAGCCAAACCTTCAGGCCACAGGACACCATCTGGGAATGCAACGAGTCATTGGCCTCAATAGGGAAACAGCCACAAATAGCAAAATACAGACACATATCTGTCTGGATCATTGGAATCATCAGTTTGTTTAACAGGTCTTTGTTATTTCCTAAGTGCTGGCCACTGCAAATATAAATAAAGTAAACAGGGCATAATTGCTGCCCTCAAGAAACTTATACATAGACAGGGCGGTTATTATATTACCATGTGAGAAGCATGACCAAGGTTAGCCCAGGTGCTAAGAGCACAGAGGAAGGGCAGTTATAACTCAGGAAGGAGCAGTTAATGACTCAAAGTGTGGTCCCCAGACTTAGCAACATCCTGCAAACACCTGGGAGCTTGCTGGAAATGCAGACTCTCAGGTCCCAACCCAGACCAACTGAATCAGAATATGCATTTTTGCAAGATCCCCAAGATTATTTATGTGCCCGTTAAAGACTGAGGAATTTAGGGCATCTGGGTGGCTCAGCCACGTAACCATCTGAGTCTTGATCTCAGCTCAGGTCTTGATCTCAGGGTTGTGGGTCCAAGCCCCGTGTTGGGCTCCACTCTGGGTGCGAAGTCTACTTAAATAAAAATAAAAAAAAAGCCTGAGAAACATTATCTTAAAGGATTAGGATGAGCTAGCCAGAGGGAGAGAAGTGGGAGGAGAGAGCTAAGATACAGGAAAGAGCAGAAGCAGAATGACTGGTGTGAGAGAGATGGTCCCACATTCCCAAATTGTAGAGATCAATATGCCTGAAGCACAGAAGAATTAACAACCAACACCCACCCCCTCAGAGGGCGGGGGGTGGGGGGGTGGGGGTGGTCAACCCAGACCAGGTCCTGATTCCAGGATGCAGCCAGGACTTTCTTAAGAGCCCCGTGTGCCCTTGAAAGGTCTGATGTAGGAAACATTTAAAACACTGCCCTCGCAGCAGTGGCGAAGAAGCAAGTTTGGAGACTATAGAGAAAATCATGAGACACATCATTGTATCTGATAGTGGGGACACCAAGGTCAGGTGGCCTAAAGCCAGTTGCAGGTTGCATTGAGCCAAGAGTCATCTGGCACAAGCTTGAGCACTTGGAGAGAGGAGCTTAGCTGGTTATGTGAAACCAAGAAAATTTCTTTCTAGAGTCACTTGTTTTCCCCCAATTACATTGCTTCCCAGCTAGATTGGTGCCAAAGAAGTAAAAGGAAAAGCACTCAAAAGGCCGCCCCCACTGGATCTCAGTTCTGGGAATGGGGCTCGAGCAGGATTTCCCAAAGTCACTTAGAAATAGCAATTGCCTGGGGTGTTTGTTCAAAATTCCAATTCCCAGGCCCCAGTCACACCCTGTGGAATCTGAATCCCATGGGAGTGGCCTGAGGAATATGGGCTTGGGAGTAGCCAAGGTGATTCCACAGATCAGGAGACGTGGCATCTCTGGGGCAGGGTGTAGAGGGCACCTGGCTTCCATCACACAGGGACAGCACATCTTGGCTTCCCTTCCCCTCAGTCACAATAACCCAGGAAGCTGGAAGGTGCCGACTTCAGCGAAGGAGCTATCTAGAGGAGCTATTCAGGTCACACAAACCTTAGGGTGCAAAACCTGAAAAATAGGCTTCTATGGCACTAATTTACAACAGTATCATACTTGAAGGATTAACTGTACATCTTCAATGGCAGGCTTGTTTTTCTCCCCATATTTGACTCATTTAATACTCATCATTCAGCACCTGTTATTATAGATACCTATTAGGTATAGGCAATAAACTTAATTTTCTGCCAGATAAAAGTGTTGATTGTTAGTATGAATTGACTCTTGAACTCTGGCATATGTACATATGTGCCCTACTCAGTGTTTTTATACCTTTTAAAAAGGTGAGTCTAGGAAAAAATGTACAAAAAGGATGAATAGGCATTTTACAGAAGAGAAAACCCATAAGGCCAGCAAACATGTGAAAAGACGTTCAACGGATCAGTAATCAGGGAAATATTAATTAAAAAAAACAAAAAACAAAATACCATTTCTTAGCCATGGGAAAGGCAAATGTTTTAAAGTTTGACATTTCCAAGAACTGGTGGGATTCAGAGCAGCCAGAAACTCTCATTCACTGCTGGCAGGGCTGTAAAAGAGCACTACCACCTTAGAAAATGATTTGGCATTACCTGGCAGAGGTGAAGGTGAACATCATGAGAAAGTCTAGAGACAGCCTAGCACATATGCACCAGGAGATGTGTATAAGAATGTTTACAGTAGCAGGGAGCCTCGGTGGCTCATTCAGTTAAGTGTCCAACTTTGGCTCAGGTCATGATCTCATGGTTCATGAGTTCGAACCCCATGTCGGACTCTCTGTTGTTGGTGCGGAGTCTGCTTGGGATTCTCTCTCTCTTCCTATCCCTCTCTGCCCCTTCCTCACTTGCATGCTCCCTCTCTCTCTCTCTCAAAATAAATAAATAAAGTTTAAAAAAAAGAATTTACAGTAGCATGGTTTGTAATAGAACAAAACTGGAAACAATTCAACAATTCTAACAAGACAATGGAAAAATAAGTTCATACATACAAACACACCACACACTTATTATACATATATTATATTCTTATATTTGTCTGATATCTTTCATAAATAAAAAATACTTAGTCCTCAGTGCATTTAGTGGCTTATTATCATTATTTCCACTATTTGTTAAGACAAGTGCTAGAAGTTTTTCACATATTTCTAATTATCATAAAGACATTGTAAGGTATAATTATTACTTACCATTGGAAAAAGTAAAACGTTGCCTTTGGCCTAACACCACACCAGTAGGAAAAGCTACAGCTCAGATTTGTTCCCATTAAGTCCAAAACCTAAGTTTTCTCTCAGCATATTTTTTCCAGAAAAATCTCAATCACAACAGTATGTGTTAAACCCATTATCTTGATATGACATAAACAGAATAACAAATTAATCCCTCCAATGTTCCTCCTGATATGTAGCCCTATTCTTCACTGAAAATAAAAACAAACAAAAACTCAAGTGCCAGCAACTAATAATAGTATGGTCTCCTTGAAGGAAAAAAAAAAAAGCATCCTAATTGAAGTCATCTCTACTTAATCTAGGCTGCATTTATTTGTGTTGAATTATCTAAAACTCATGAGCATTAACAGGAATGATCCATAGAAAATGTTCAGATGAAAAGAAAACACACAGATAATACTTCTCTTCAGAGTAATGCATGATTAGCCATCAGCGTTCAGAGCTCCTTTCAAATCTGTAGCTCTCCTACTGTGATGCCCCACCGCTGCTCAGGGCTGGGGCACTCTGTCCATAGAGAGCTTCTTCTCAGGTTCCTGCCACCCTGAAGATCTATCCTGACCCCATCCCCTGCTCTTTTGACTCAGCCCCATAAATTATTTATCCCAATGCCAGCTTTCATCTTTAGTATTTCCCTCTCCCTTTGATCCTTCCCCTCAGGTGACAAACATGCTCCTCATGACACCCTCAGATGCACCCTTTCTTTCACTCTGATATGCACTCACCACTACGCTCTCCCTCACTCTCTTCACCCCCCAACTTCTTGACTGAGCCCAGTCTGTCCCACAATCCCACTCCCAGTCTCTAATTGCTTCTCCCCATTTCCTCATCTACCATGCTGGGTAACCATGTCTCTTCCTGGGCCCTCATGAGGCTTCAGTGAGCACATGTGTATGATGCCAGGTACCAAGTGGGAGCTCATCAGTGCTCCCCTTCTTGAAATTCTTTTCCCTCTTGGATTCCATTGAGTTCCCTATTCTCTACCCTGGACCTAGGTCTTTATCTCTTACCTCTGTCTGTTATTAGCTCAGGGAACTCACCAGTCCCCTAGATCCAATCATGAACTCTATGCAGAGAAGAAGATGAAGATTTCAAGATATACTGCAAAGCTGAAGTAATGAAAACAGTATGGTACTGGCATTAAAACAGAGACATAGAGCAATATAACAGAATAGAGAGCCCACAAATATACCCATACTTACATAGTCAATTAATCTTCGACAAAAAAACACAAGAGTATACAATGGGAAAGAGACCATCTTTTTAATAAACGATGCTAGGAAAACTGGACAGCTGCATGCAAAAGAATGAAGCTAGACTACTTTTTTTACACCACACACAAAAATAATGAATTAAAGACCTAAATGGGAGACCTGAAACCATAAAACTCCTAAAAGAAAACACAGGCAGTAATTTCTTTGACATTAGCCATAGCAACATTTTTCTAAATATGTCTCCTCAGGCAAGGAAAACAAAAGCAAAAATAAACTATTGGGACTATACCAAAATAAAAGGCTTTTTGCACAGCAAAGAAAACCATCAGCAAAAGGAAAAGGCAACCTATTGAATGGGAGAAGAAATTTGCAAATCATATATCTGATAAGTGATTCATATCCAAAATATATAAAGAACTTACATAACTCAGCATACACACGCACACACACACACACACACACACACACACACACACACTCCAATTAAAAAAATGGACACAAGACCTGAAATAGATATTTTTCCAAAGAAAACATACAGGTTGCCAACAGACACATGAAAAGATGCTCAACATCACTCATCATCACAGAAATGCAGATCAAAACCACAATGAGATATCACGTCACACCTGTCAGAATGGCTAGAATCAAAAAGACAAGAAATAACAATGTTGGCAAGGATATGGAGAAAGAGGAACCCTCGTACACTGTGGGTGAGAATGAAAACTGATACCGCCACTATAGATAACAGTATGGAGGTTCCTCAAAAAATTAAAAATAGAAATGCCATATGATCCAGTAATTCCATTAGTGGATATTTACCCAAAGAAAATAAAAACACAAATTCACAAAGATATATGCTTCCATATGTTCATAACAGCATCATTTACAATAGCCAAGATATGGAAGCACCCAAGGGTCTATCAATAGATGAATGAATAAAGAAGATGTGGCATATATATATACAATGGAATATGACTCAGTCATTAAAAAAAAGAATGAGATCTTGTCATTTGTGACAACATGGTGGACCTAGAGGGTATAATGCTAAGTGCAATAAGTCAGACAATACAGTCATATGATTTCATTTATATGTGGAATCTAAAAAACAAAACAAAGAAGCCAAAAAGTAGACTCTTAAATACAGAGAACAAACTGGTGGTTGCCAGAGGTGGGTGAGGGGATAGGTGAAATACATAAAGAAAATCAAGAGATTCAAATTTCCAGTTAGAAAATAAATAAGTTGGGGCGCCTGGGTGGCGCAGTCGGTTAAGCGTCCGACTTCAGCCAGGTCACGATCTCGTGGTCCGTGAGTTCGAGCCCCGCGTCAGGCTCTGGGCTGATGGCTCAGAGCCTGGAGCCTGTTTCCGATTCTGTGTCTCCCTCTCTCTCTGCCCCTCCCCCGTTCATGCTCTGTCTCCCTCTGTCCCAAAAATAAAAAAATAAAATAAAATAAAAACATTTAAAAAAAAAAAGAAAAAAAAAAAGAAATAAGTTGTGGAGATGAAAAGCACAGCATAGGGAATATAGCCAATAAAAAATAACATTGCATGGTGACAAAGAATGACGATACCACAGTATCGTATTACCACTTACCGCGGTAAGCACTGAGTAACACACAGAATTGTTGAATCAATATGTTGTACACTTGACACTAATATAACACTGCATGTTAATTATCCTTCAATTTTTTTTAATAATAATAAAGTTTAAAACCAGAGCTAACACACTGGTGGCCCAGTAACCACAGCTTTGATGTCTAAAACTTAATGTTCAAAAATTAGAAGACTTTCCCTAAAATCTGAAAAGCTGGCCGCCCTTGAAAACTCACTTGATCCGGTAACATTTGCTCAGCACTGAGCAAGGCTGGCAAGGATTGACAAGGATGGCAATGAGCTGGAGGAGAATAATAAATGGCTGCCCCTTTGGCCATGGCACTCACTCTCCTAGAATTAGTTCTTAGATCACCACCTAAGAATTTGATGCTCTGATCCCTACTTTAGACAATACGGTTTTATTGTAATTTATATAAAATGCCACTGAAGCCCTCTGACACACAAAGTATGCCCAGCAAGTTCACACTGAGTGGCATGTCCTTGTAGATGGTTTCCATTGGCTCTTCACGAACCCACTTAAGAACCATGTGTGCTTCAGACTGTGCATTCCTAATTTGCTGGGACTGTCCAATAGCAGCGTGTTTCATTTTATCAGCCACTTTAGATGTTCTACTTCCTTCAACCAACAGGACTTCCAGCCATAAATGACTATGACATTGGAGTAATGTATCTCTTGTTTTGCAACGTGAAACTCACACCATGTGTGCTTCCAAATGTTTATTATTCCCTTGTGAATAATTTATCCTAGTACATTTCCAGGATTATGAATTAGGGTGGCTGGTTCTGCTCTCCAACATCAGCTTCATTTTCTTAAAAATCCTAGAACAAACTTAATAAAATTCCGAAGTTTAAATTTATCTTAATTTAATCTTAATCCTTTTTTCTTCCTTATTCTATTCCAACTTTTTTTTCTCTTCTATTTTAACTATTTCTAATTAACTTCTTTTATTGTAACTTTTCACTTTTCAAGTTTGTGGTTTAGTTTAGTGGTGTGTGTGTGTGTGTGTGTGTGTGTGTTTTAACACTGAGGTTAAACATTCAACATCTCTGCTATTTTAGTTCCAGGGAGTATCACCTTCTGTCGATCCTATAAAGGTGTCAAAAGTGTCGCTTGTCTTGACCTTCCCTTTTGTCTGATTCGTTTATTCTAATGCCCATATTCATTTCTGCAATCTCACCGTTCCCTTATTATCTTGGCTTTCCCGGTTTTGTGCCTACATTTGGTGTTATTTCTCCATAATCTCACCCCACGACCTGGCCTGAGTTCTAATTGGAAGTTTCCATTTGCCTTTCAGGAATGAGCTCTTATCAAAAAATCACTGAGTCATAAACACGCTTGCTTGCCAGCTGCTAGCACAGCGTTCTGCAGAACGAAGATACTTGGTTAATGTGGGGCTTTGCCTTATTCAGAGAAACCCTGCGACTCTTCAGAAGGAGTCCGGGGCAGCTCTAGGCACAGGCCAACCTCACTTGGTACGAAACACCCCATATATTATCCACACTTTTACCCAGTTCCCTTCCCTGACGCACTCCCCAACCTGGCAGCTGGCCGGGACCCTACCACACGCCCAGCAGGGCTGGGATCAAAACACTGCTTTTCAAGAGTCTTCCCCTACCCTCTGATGCCCAGCCTCCTTCCGGGATGACGATCCCTCCAGAAGCCTTGCTACCCTCTCCATAAACTGCTTCTATAGCTCTGGCCTTGCCGCTAAGCCAGGGGCAGTATCTGCCTGGGTGACTCTGCTTCCCCTGCATCAAGGAATCCAGGAATCCACTCCCAGGAGAATGCCAGAGAGCACTGCCAGATGGCAAGCAGCCACCACACTTGCCGGATGGCCCGGGAGGAATGTGACTGTGTGCCCTTTGTGTGGCTGCCTCCCCGCACAGCCTGGCCAGCCCACGCTCACCAACAGCCCACCCACATTCCACGGTCTTCTGTGTGAATCACAGTGAACACCACCACCACACTGCAGAAAATGCCACTCGCGGCTCCGGGCCCTCTGGGACTGTCAGTGCTGTCCAGCCCGGCAGGTTAAACTTTTAAAACAAAGGCCACAGATCACTCACTCAAAACCTGCCAGAATATCGGTTTGCAAGTACAATGTAAAGGGATAGAAGTTCACGTGAAATAGAAGTTAAACTGCAAAAAGGAAGCACTTGAATCACTTATTCTTAAAATGTTTCTTTATGGGGGGGGGGGCGACTAGGGACAGTAAGAAGGCTAATTAGAGCTTGTTTGGTGTGTTATATTAACAAAGGACATGGGTGGAAATGACCTTTAGCCACATCATATTGCTTGTTCAGCAATAATGGTGGAAGGATGAGAGCCGATAAGATAAGGGGAAGAGGAATTAGGCCTTCTCCCAGAACTATGCCCTGTCTGCTCCCATCTTCCTAATGGCAACAACACTCTCTAAAGGACAGGCGTCAGAAGCCATCATCTTGCTCAGTTCTGCAAATTCCCCTTTACCACCTAGTCTCTAGGGCAGCAAAGGGCATGGTTTGAGGCTCCTCAAGAAGAAATGGAATACTTCTTCATAAACGTCCTTCCTCATGCCCACAGGCTTAGCAGTTTGCTGTCACAAATATCAGATTCTCCCCCAAACTAAAAAAGGAACACCACTCCCGGCTAGGTTGTTCCATGCCTTGATTCCCGGACCTTTGGCCACCTGAGTTTCTGGTGGAGTGCAAGGTCACTTTTAGGATGTCGCGCAACTGGTCTCCACAGGTCAGAAAGAAAAGAATTTGATTCGCTGTCCCGGGGAGTGATGCTGGACACAAAGGGACTTCAGTTCCCATCCTGGCCCTTCCTGGCTATGTCACCTGGGACAAGCCACTGGCTCTCCGAGCCTCAGTTCCCTCAACTGTGAATCGGGGTCAATGTCCCTCATTAAATGAGATGGTGCATATGAAACACTTGGCACCCTACCTGGCACATGGCGTGAGCCCAATAAACCTCAACTCAGCCATCCTTTCCTGCTTAACGAGTAGTATAGCAACAGAGTTTCTAGATTCTTAAGTCATTTTTTACAAGCTTTTAAAAGCAAACTAGTTCACATCAAAGCATACACAAGCCACGTTTATGAACAATTCTCTCCCAATGTTTTAAACTTACAGCTTAAGGATTCTTGTGGTTTCCAACATAAAACAAGGGGGGTCGGGGGTAAAGTGTGGCATCATGATCAGTAATTTATGACCTTCCCCTTAAAAAGGAAACTACAATTAACATAAGACGCTAACATCTGAATCCCTTATGTAGAGCTCCTTGTTCAGTGCTTCAGTTCTGCAGATGCTGTGTGGAAACTGGAACATCACTCCAATGATGACTGTTCCTTTATCTCTGTTTTGATGTATTTATAGAATATGACCATATCATCTCATATGATGATATATACCCATGTATATAAGTGCACATACACACACGCACACACAAAGAATGACAGAAAAGACTGGCATACACATGCTAAGTATGAATGTGCTTGGCTCTCAGGACATGACATGAGCATGACACACAGACTTCCATTTTATTTCTTCTCAGGCAACATGTGCCCCGGGGTCTACTGAACTCAAATATCCAGGCTCATGCAAGGAAACCTCTTGTCCAGCCTAGTTTGGAAAATAGGAATTCTCATGAAATCAAGTATCCTACTTAAGAGAAAGCTGGTACCTCTCAAAAGTGGGTCTAAAGCCACTGTAACCCAGGAAGCCAGTGAGGGATGCTCATGGCTCCAAATCAAAAAGTTCTCACCGAATGCCAGGCCTCACTGGTGAGTCACCCAAGATAATAAAACCCTTCCCTAAACCACAAACACCCTCTGGAAGACTGCCTTTTATCATTTCCTCCTTGGTATGAACTATTTTAACTGATAGCATTTGCCTTAACAAGAAGTCAAAATGATTTCAATGAAAGAATGTTTCATTTGTTTTGTTTTTATTTGGGACAAGGGTTGAAGGGTGACGCAGAATTAATACAACATCCAATTCAGCCATTCTCAAATTATGAGAATTGCCTGGGGGTGGGGAGTGTTTAAAATAGAGATTCCCTGACTCAATCCCAGATTCCAATTTAGTAAATCGAAGGTCCAAACCAGTATTCTACATATTTTTAACTATCCTCTGCCCGAATGACTCTAGTTTGGCGCCCAGGCCACAATATGGAAAAACTGGACAAGACCGTACCACTCCAAAATCCTTAGAACCCAGAAGCTGGATTGAAATAAAAGTTAAATCCCCACAAACTAATTATTAGGAAAAGAACACCCTGTACATGCACATATCCAGGGATTCCTGGAGCACCGATGTCTCCCCGGCAGCCCCACACCACACCAACTCTTTTTACTCCCAGTCACATTTCTGAGAGAGGGGTGTTGAAGTCTCCAAGCATAATAGTGGGTTCATCTGTTTCTCTTCGCAGTTCTATCAGCTTTTGCCTCATATAGTTTGATGTTCTGTTGTTAGGGGCATACATGTTGAGGATTATTATATCTTCTCGGAGAAGTGACCCTATATCACGTAATGCCCCCTCTATATCTTTCCTTGCTCTGAAGTCAGCTCTGTCTTCAATTAATATAGCTGCTCCCACTTTTTTTAAGTAGTGTTTGCATAGTATATCTTTCTCCATTCATTTACTTTTAATCTATATGTGTCTTTATATGTAAAGCATCTTGTGGACAACACATAGTTGGGTCATGTTTTCTGACTCATGGCTCTTAGCCTCGCTCTGACTCCAGCTTACCCTGCCCCTGCTCCCAGAAATCCCTTTCCAAAGGTTCTGATCTTAGACTCTGACTTTGCAGCATCTTCCTCATAATTAAGCAGTTCCAAAAGAAAGAAATGACCATGGAAATCCATGAAAACCGTTTGCTGTTCTATCACACTGGGGGTCAAAGCATAGCTCCTGAGACATAATTAGATCAAGTAATTGACATAAAATACTCTGCACAGCAGGCATTACAAAGGACTCAAAGGGCTTCATGATATTTAGCTTCTTACTAAATAAGAATCTAGTGTGTCTGAATTAATCACATTTTTCTTTGATGAAGTCTAGATTAATAAGATTTATTGTATGTGTGTCTGTGTATTGTGTGCCTGCGCATGCATAAGAGATAAACCCATTAGCAAAGAAAACCTTGCTTCCAGAAGCAATAAAGAAATAATTTGAATGCTTTCGATTCAAGGATAAAAAAAATGTTGCTTATAACCTTAAAAAATATAATAGCCATTTCCTTTATTGAAACCAGTTACTTCATAAGGTTTGTTTAAAACTCTCTTCCGGACCTAGATATAATACAGTTTTGTTTCTAAATCATACCTTCCCCAAAATAATCGTGCTATTTAAAGATATACATTTTTACCCTATGACCGAAGTTTTCCAATTTGGACTGGGGGGGGGGGGGGACAAAGGAGCTGGACAGGAAAAGAATATTGATCCAGATGGTTTACCTAGGAGCCATCATCCTGAAATTAGTCACAATGTATCACATTGGGAAGACAGAGAAAGCAGAGACAACATTCAGGCTGGAGAGACCCATGAAACAGGTAACCATTTATAATAAATACCAAACAAGAAATCAGAAGACTGTTCAGTGGTCCCATAGGTAGTGTCAAGAAAAATTACCTGAAATTTCAAAATAGGGCACAATTATTACTAGGTACCCTTTCCAGGTCACACAGAGCATCGTCTGACAAAGCCTTGTAAGAGTATCCGATGCTTTATAGAACATACCTTGGCTTGGCTTAATGTTTACTACTCCTTAGGGTCCAGACTCTGTAGAGTTAGATGTTAGCTTGTGGATGAGGGATAAACTGCCAATGATGTCTGACCCATTTTTTGTTCCAAGAGCCCAAGACTGGGATTTTGTCACCTTATATAACATTGTATACCTCAGTCGTGCCTCAGCAAATCTTCTTCTGGGATTTTGTCTTGTTGGCCACGTACACTTAAGTCTCCATACGCTTCCTTGAATCAGCTTCACCATTCTGTTAGTTGTTTCATTAATGAGTTGAATAAATCTTTGCCACATGCTCAGTGTATGTTTGTAATAAGAGTCATGATTCCACTGTATTAAAAAATTATACATCAAGACGTTCTTTGTCATTTGGTCCACCCATCTTCCTGTCCTGGAAACAAATACCTGCTTTGTTCTTTCTCACTGAAGTCTGAACTTAAAAATTATTTCCAAAATCATACCAGGAAGCCAGGGAAGGTTCCGTGTGGCTCACACAATCGTCTCTGGGAAATCACCACTGACTGAGGCCACAACGATTCCTCCTCCAGCCAACACCAAATGGCTATTTCCACAGACTTCACCATCCTCTAACCAGGCTAAGGCTCAGCATTTAACCAAGGTGCACGGACCTGGGTCTTTCATGGAAGCAAAGAAAAGAAACACAAGGCACACTTGCATCTTTTAAATGTGGTGTCCTATTTCTTTTTTGCTCCAGGGCATTTAGCTTCTAACAGACTTACCATTTTGGAAGGATGTGTATGTCACTGGAAGTGATAGACCACGGCTACGTGAATGAAGCAGGGGGTATCCTCAAGAGCACAAAAAGCGGTGTGGAATAAAAGGAAGCCAGAGAAGAGAGAATGAGGGCATGTGAGGGTACATGTGGGAAACACGCTTAGTTTTGAAGAATCGGCCCCCACTCTTAGCTTGCCTCCCACACACTGGCTGTTCTAGTGCTATAAGCGGACTCCCAGGGAGGCTGCAAGTACCAGCGCAAGGCTAAAAATTTCTGCTAAATTACTATTAAGCATACCAGGAAAAGATCTGACTCAAGGAAACACCTTACCGGATTTTCCCCCAAAAAAGAAAATGCATCTTCCAAAGCAAGCCACAAAGTACGGGGTGGCTAATTACCGCCAAAGGGGCAAAACCTATGAATTCCATTTTTTGTACTGCTGAAATAAGCACTGTATGGCTATTTGGAGGAAATCATGATTGTTATTTACAGAAGAAGTCCTAAAATGGGGCTTCGGTGGAGCCACAGGTAGTTTCCCTCTGTCCAGCATACGTGTCTCAGAAAAGAGTGAGTTTTTCCCACATGGCACCTGAATGAGGCCAAACGACCTCATTGAGGGCAAGATATAGAAACAGCCTTCCTTGCTCTGTGCATTCTGTGTGTCACAAAGTTCAGAGGCCATCGGGAGTTGTTTCTGCCTCTAGGCTGTGCCTCAGTGTAGCTCCCCTCCCCCACAAGGAACAGCTACAAAGGGCCACTGTCCAGAGGACGAAAACTCTTCTGGACAAAGGGAGGAGATGCTTGCAAACTCCAACGCACATGTGTGTGATCTGCACCTCAGGTACATGTGAACTTCTTCTAAAAGGCACCTGTGAGTGCTGCTCACCAGATCTGCCCCTGCTAAGCCCCAGAATCTTAATGCTCATCACTAAATGGGGGCCACACCCAGTCTGAGAAACTACATATAGTAATTTATTTTTGATCTAGGATTTGATTAATATGGTAAAACATGATTAAGGCCATGAGAGCCATAAAATGTTTCATGGTAATAAATGGATAATGTCCGTACAGGCTCCAGAGTGGGTTATGATTTTAGTTTCCAATTCCTCCTCCTTAAGGACATGGTAACAACCCATAGCCAACCAAAGGAGGCTCCCTAAAATGACTGGGTCTAAATCCTTTTCTTTCTATAACCACATGGGATGTTTCTTCCTTAGGTCTGGACTACTCTGAGGAGTGTACTCCTGGCTTATTTTGGACCAGCGAGAGCCCTCAGTCTTTACCAGTTACAAAACACTGTATCTGTCTAATGACCATTTGGTGTCCACCATCTTTCTTGGAGTTAGCTTCTCTCTATAGCATGATCATGTTGCAAGGTGGGGAGGAAAGATTAAAGCCCTCTGAGACAATACTATATATATATATATATATATATATATATATATATATATATATATA
>NW_024412432.1:6940238-6984889 GCF_014898765.1 Herpailurus yagouaroundi | reverse complement strand
CCCAGTTCCTGGCACAAAGCTCCTAAAACCCTAGTTGTGATAAGAGCACTAGGAGCATACTTTGTTCTAATATTTGGTCTTTGATCTCAGTTCCTAACACACAGTTCCTAAACTCATTGGAATTTCCTGGATAGCAGCAGTGTATTTTGTTCTAATGAGGGGGCTGTTGAATGGCTCCTGGATGGATGCTAATCACCAGAAAGACCAAGCCATGATTAGAAGCTTGGAATTTTCAGCCATGCCCCCCCCCCTCCCTCATTCTCCTGAGAAGGGAGAGGGAATGGAAATGGAGTTAAGAGTCTATCATGCCTACATAATGAAGTCTCCATAAAAATCTCAAAAGTACAGAGTTCAGAGAGCTTCAAGATTGGTTAACATGTACCAAGAAGGTGATGTACCCCCAACTCCACAGGGGCAGGACCCTCCCAGATTCCACCCTATGTATCCATTCATCTGGCTGTTCTTCGGTATTCCTTATCCTATCCTTCATTATATAATATACTGAAATAAACATAAGTAAGTGTTCCCATGAGTTCTGTGAGCTGTTCTGGCAAATAACCAAATCCAAGGAGGAGGAGGTCATTGGAACATCCAATTTATAGTCAAGTTGGATAAAAGTTTTGGGTAACCTGGGAACCTACTTCTTGCAATCAGCATCTGAAGTGGGGAGCAGTCCCATGGGATTATCTCCAGGTAGTGTCAGAATTGAGTTGAATTTCAGGACACTCAGCTGATATACAAGAATTGCTTGTTGTGAGGAACACCCACACACATTTGGTGTCAGAAGCATTATGAGTGTTAAGTATCGAGAGTAAAGGATAAACACAGGAAGGACGACTGAGCTCTTCTCTATACTGTCTCACCCTTGAAAACAGGTCTTCTGTTACACAGAAACTTCCCAAACGGCACTGTTGCATACATATTATGACTATTCGATTAGTAGGTGGAGAAAAGGTCACAAAGAGCTATGTGTGCTTTGCTAAGGTATTCCACATTTACCCCATAGGCAATGAGAAGTCATCAGAAGTAGTTCAGTCACCAAGGGACAATAAGTTATCAGTAAATTAACAAAGGTAATGCTAACAATGATGTGTATAAAGTAAGGAAGAGCTGATAGGAAAACCAGATAGGAGACACAAATCTACTATTTCAAATTCATTTCATTATAATTCTGAAGATTTTCTTAAGCAAGGAGTTGCTTTTCAAGATCTCTCTCACAGTCCCAAAACTCACTTATGTCTACCTTATTGGCACTATTTCCCTGGCACTAGTCATTATAAGAACCAGGGAGAATAATCTTGGATATCAGTAAGTTTATTGACACAGCCTGGCTGCCCAGTCTCTATCAGCAGAAGAGACCAGAATTACACTTCTTTCTGGCCACTGACCACAGGCCTGGGTCATGTCAAGGATAGCACTTCACCTGTACCCTAATTCTGCAATCCAACTCATGCCCAGGGAAATTTTCTGACCAAATTGTCACTTAGATAAATAAAACACAAAGCTCCCCCTTGTAAATGTAAACTTAATCAATGTGTCATGTCGGTGTAAGTCATATGGTGGTGGTCCCTAGATCCCAATGACCAAGGTGAGTATTTGTCATGTTTCTGACTATCGCCAAAGACCCCCATTGGTTCTCTAGTGACCTCAGGACTCTGCATATTTCTGCAGACATGATTCAGTGGGCCAACTCCCAGCCGGACGATTCGCACGGGGCTATCACCAATTATTACACCCTCCAAGGGCAATTTTCAACAATCATGGGACATATAAAAATTGATCACAGGAGAAGGATTAACTGGCAACCTTATTAGCCAAGAGAAATGTCCAGTTGGGGGAAAAGGTGAAAGTCTAAGCTATCAAAGGCAGTATAACACAGAGGGGAGTGTATAAATTTTAGCATCAGACAGAGGGTATTTCAATACCAACTCTGTGTGCCCTTGGGCAACTCACCTTACCTCTCTCTGAGTCTGTTTTCTCATCTACAAAAAGGAAATAGGGGAACCTGAACCTCGCAGAATTAGGGGAAAGATTACAGATGATACATGTGAGGCACCTGACACAGTCTGGTACCCAGGAGGTATGGTGGTCATGAGGGCAGTTCCCATGCATTCTGGTTCTCCTCTCCTTGCAGGTGCATGGCAGAATTGTACTTTTCAGCTCCATTTGAAGTAGGTCTTGGCCATGTGACCTGTGTTGGTCAATGAAGCTTAAAGAGTCAGTGAGAGATTCATACTCCCTTCCCTCTTCTGGGTCATTCTGGGTCACTGTGTGACCATGGTGGGAAGAAAGCCCCTACAGACCCATAGGGTGCATTACAGCATGAACAAGAAGTGTGGTATTAAGCCAATGAGATTTGGGAGTGCTTTTGTTACTGCAGAATGACCTATCCCATCCTGACCAAGAGAATAAGTACTTGATGAATTCCAGCTAATGTGATTCTGCTTTTCTTATTTCAAAATGCTACCTTTGAAAGAAAAGTGGGAAAACCTAAAAAATCAAAGATCTGGACTGAACTGAATAGACTGATCCCAAGGCAGTTCACCAGGCAAGGATCTGATACATTAGTTATTTAGACTTAAAAAGAGAAAAAATAAATAAGGCCAGCTCCTGAATCTGAACTATGCTTCCATGAATTAAGGATTTAAAAGGTCACTTTGAGCAGAGTAGGATAAATACACAAAAGAATTTCTACAGATTAAAAGCTCTAGAGCGCTGGGCCCCAGCCAGAATAATCATAATCCAAGAATTGAGGTCAACAGCCCTGGAAAATAACTCTTAAGTATTTCCAGCCTTTAAAACTCTTCAATGGACCAGAAAACATCTGTTTCCTAATCTAGTGGAAAAAAGCTTCATTGCTAAATAGTAGTAAGCACCCCTAAGCATGAAATTCATTGCCATTTTTCCAGGCAAAACAAACACATACATTAACCCTTCCTCCCTTGTTATCTGCAGATGCCACCAGCTGTAGATGCCACTGCAGAAGGGGAGCTTTACACCCAAACAACAAACAGAATGCTTCACTTTCCCTGAAGTTGCCAGAAAAGGCCCATATCATCTCTTGAGCACTGGTGCCCAACCCCTACAGACTGCAGTTTAATATGGAAGAAATGAAATACGTTGGACTATTGACTGGATAAATGTAATCTTTCTTCTTAGCCATTGACCTGGTGCCATATAAAGGATGTGAGCTCCAAAGCCCCACAGACTGGAGTTCAAATCCTGTCTTTACCACTCACCAGCTGTGTAATCTTAGGCATATTCCCCTCTCTGAGATCCAGTTGACTCACAGTTAGAATTATATACCAATAACAGCTACCATTTGTGAGGGCCTGCTGGATGCCAGGTGTAGGCACTTTGTGTGCTCTCTGTCTTTATACAATGACCATATGAAGGGTTTGTATGGATCTCACAGATGAGACAAATGAGGCTGTAAACTAGCAGGAAGTAAAACCAGATTCAAATTTGGATCCGTCTGGCCTCTAAGCCTGAGCTCTTATTCCTGAGGACACTGACTCCATAAGCCTATTTCTCAGGGTAGCAGAAATCACAGCATGTAAGGTAAAGCCCCAGCCCTATCCCTGTGATACGAAGTCAACACTCAGCCAGTGTTCGTTTCCTTTCCCTCATTTCCTCCTCTCTGTCTGTCCCAATTTAAACGCCAGCAACTCTTGACCTTGCCATCTTTTTTCCCAGTGGTGTATCTGGAATATCCCTTTGTAACCTGGAATCTTCAATAGTCTTAAAAAGATTTCTGGGAACATATGTTGATGTTCATACTAATCTTCTCATTAATCTGAAGATATGCCATCAATATAAAAATATACATGGCTTGAGGGGCAACCTTGGTGGTTCAGTCAGTTAAGCATCCGACTCTTGATCTCAGCTTGGGTCTTGATCTCAGGGTCAGGAGTTCAGGCCCCATGTTGGGCTCACATGGAGCCCACTCAAAAAGAAAAAGATATACATATGGCTTTATATGTATATGTAAAGAGATATAAATACAGGAAAAAAATGGAAGGAAATGTTAACCAGTTATCTCTGAGTAGTGGAATCACAAATAACTTTTAATATCTTTAAGGGTTTTTTTGTATTGTGTATAATGAGAGTGCATTCCTTTGATAAGAAAAAAATAAATATTTGTCAAAGTCACAGAAGGAGATTACCAGGCTCCTTTTAATTTTTTCAGCATTCGCATTTATCATTTCCCAAATAAACAAGGGCATTTCAGTCACTAAAAATATATTTCTTTGTTTTTGCTTACTTAAAAAAAATGTTCAGATGCTGCAATTAATGCAAAGAAAAAAAATCTAGTCTGCACTTAGGGCTGATTAGACTGACGTTCCTCCTACATTGTGAACAGGCTGAGATAACCGCAGTGGACCAGGACAACAAGCAGTTACCAGAGGGTAACCAGAGGCGTGGAGACCCACTAGCATGACCATGGTTGGGGCGAGACTCCACCAGAGAGCCAGGGTCTTCCAAGCTCCTCCTGACAAACCAATGATCTTCCCCTGCCCTTGACCAAAGTGACCATTTTTATACAGAAAACCAAGCTTAGGTCTGGTTTAGCCTCCATGTCACTAATGCAATGACTGATGATTCTCCCAGACAGTGAAGGCTGCCAGACCGCCTTGGAAAATTCAAGCCAAGAATAAGATACAGCCTGTCCTCTTCAAATCTTCCCAGGCACAATAGGAAGCACTGGGGACTATCTTTAGTATTTCCTTCAAAAATCATGCATCCTTTGACTCTGGGTAAGTGAAGTCAGTTCTCAGTGTCCCAAATCGAAATCAATACAGCAATAGAAAGCTGTATATTTAGGCTACATTGACCCAAAGTAGCAGGCTACCATCAACACCAGGTTCAGGAAGTTGTATGCCTAGAAACAAGAGGTAGAAACGTGCTCCCAATTTCACGGTAAGATGTTAAGGCCACTGTTGACTACATCTCCTACGATCTGTGCAGCTCCAGGGTGGAGTTAAGCATTGAGAAATCTTTGCCTTCCAGAATAACCAATGAATCTTTTCTCTTGTGGCTAGATTGCATTTTCTCAAGCTGCTTTCCAAGTCAGGTGCATGCCCTCCCCACCCCCACAACTGTGCAAATCATATAGTCAACAAACAAGCATTCAGCTTCTTCCCATGTTCTTGACATTCCATTTAGTTTACATTTATTCTGATTCTTACTTTGTATTCTTTCTAAATATTTTAATACTTTATTCTACTACCTCTTGTGAGCCAACTCAAATCCTATATAAAATATGTTGGATATAAATTAACAAGGCACTGCTGGCCGGCACCAGCCATGTCAAAAGGATACCATCCAGAGGGTACGTCCCAAAGAGCACCAGAAGAGGCCACTCCTCTCCCCATCTCAGTCTCATCTCAAATGTATGAGAGTTCACCATTTGAAATTCATTCATTCAGCAAAACTACTTTCTTCTGTTCTTGGGAGTGAAAGCAAATACACTTGGAAAGGATGCCTCACTGTTTACCCTTGCAGAGAAGTTTATGCTGACCCTGTCTAATCAGACATAGCTTGGCACAGGTGTGGATTTAGGAAACGAGAAAACGTAAGGAGGAGGATAATTGAGTTTGACGAAGGATTTAGGGAATGTTTGGAGATCAGGAATATTTACACAGTGGGGAAATTGCTTTTCTGGGACAAGCAAGCTGATCGGCTACAGGGCTTTTTGATAACGTGAGAGTGGGTGGGAAGGAGCTAAGACTCATTTACCTACTTCACGATTTGGTACAAACATCCAAACTCAAGCCTAAGGGCCCATGGTGAAGGGCTTGATGCTTATAGTAAACAGCACTTCAGAGCAAGGAGCACTTTATCAATATTATCACGTTTCATCTTCAAAATGACCCCGTAGGCTTCCATTATTCTTATTATCAGGTGTGAGGACTGTGGCTCAGAGAAGTTAGTAACTTGTCCAAGGGCGCACAACTTACTCAGTGGCAGAGGGGAGATAAGAACACAGGTCCCTTCCACCAGAAAGTGGCTGGTCTGGCATAACATCGCAAGTTGGGGCAGATGAGCAGGAATGCCCAGAGCAGGGGGGTCTAGTGCGTGAGGTCTGATCTCATCATGACTTCTGCAAGGGTCTGGAGCTCCACTCCATGCAGTCTGCCTTTTGGTAACTGTAAACACAGATCTCCTAGCAAAACTATAAGCCACATGTGAAAACAAAAATCCCTGTCTGCCGTGGCCAACATCCACATCCAAGAAAACACCTGCCAATTAGGAAGGTCCTTGTCTCGTACTTCACACCGATTGGTCTACATTTGCCCCATGTACAGGAAAGCATTCCTGGGACACCTGAGGAGGAGGTGTTAAATTTACTGGATTCTAAATGTCCTCATTTATTTATAATCAAGAATATGTGAAAGGGAAGGAAAACGTAACCCTGAACAGTCAATTACACCTTCCTGCCTCACACACACTGTCGACTTCCAAGCCCTCCGCACACACAGCAGATCACAGTTCTGATGAAATGAGAACACGACAGCTGCCCTCCTCTGCAGTGTGGGCCCTGGGAGCGGGTCTTGAGGCCCTGCGATCATGGTCATGCTCTGCGGGCTGAGGTTCATGCTCATGCCAAGCAAACACCTGAACCAAAGCGGACAGGGATTCAAGCCTGAGGAGACCTGACAGGCAATCAGACCTTAGGACTGAGCCAGGCTGGATGAATGCCAGCCACAGGCCCAAGGCGCCGTGGTGGCAGGGGTGAGATCCGCCATGGGGCAGAACAGGAATCAGCTGTCAGCATCGCAGGGAAATGGGCTGTGGATGAGAGTCTGGACCTCGGGAAGTCAGAGGGTCATCCCAAAGCACACAGGCTACAGAAAGAACAAAAGGCACCTGCCAGCAATGGAAGAGTCCAGAGGGTTGCAGAGGTCACCAACCCAGCAACACCGTGGTGCAGGGCAGGAGCCTCTAGACTAGAGACAGAAGTCAAATCTTAACGCCACCATGTTCTGGCTGTGTGGCTCTACATGACTTGTCCTCTCTGTGCCCCAAGTTTTTTAATCTAAGAATTGGAAATAAGAGACCTACTTCATAGGATTGCTGTGAGCATTAAGTGAGATTATAGTTACAAAAATGCCAACACATAATCTGGCGTACAGTAGGTACTCAGTAAATGTTTCTTTTCCTTTTAAGACTCTACTGGAAGTAGCAAATTCTCAGTGCCCAATCTAAAGACCTCCAGACGTGAGTTTGGATTTTATTGTTTTTTATTTTTCAGTTTGAATACCTAAAAGTTAGTTATTGAGTGTGCATGAGTCCAATTTCAATGTTATTCCCCTTGTAGCCTTCATATGTTTCTAATCTTCCTATAGGTATTCCTAAATACCCTTCTCCAAGAAACGTTATATCACATGTTTAAAAATAAACATCTTTATCTAGTGAAGGCGTGCCTATGTCTGCCACAGTCTCCACTACTCCCTATTGTCTTGTGCTAGCCCAATTTGCACATTTATGCTCCTTGCCTGGCCCTTAAGGCATCTGCCCTTAAGGCAAGAATCAGAGTAAGTGACAGGCAGACACATGAGAGGTAAAGAGCAACAGCTCACCATAGCCCACCCTCAAATCCTATCACAGACAGTCACAATTCCCCAGTGACCACCTGAGAGTAGCTACGTTCCCTGACAGCTGAAGCAAACCTAACAGAGCAGCTCGAAGTCCTCAGGTGCCACCAAGCAGACGGTAACCCTGGCGAGCTGGGGAGGAAAAGGAGATGCATCAGCAACCTTTTGGGGACAGTCAGTAAGGTAGCAAGTCAGCATCAGCTTGGTCTCCAGAGCTGCATGAACCTCAGAGTAGAATCAATTACCCAGGTAACTGAAGGCTCGTGAGCCACACTCCAATCCCCTCCCTAAGCCCACAGAGGGGGGAAAAATGCTTGAAATTCGATTTGATTTTCAAGTTTCCATTTTGCTTAGACTAAGGTGATCAGCCATCCAAACCTCCGAAGCACCCAGTCTCCACAAAGTCCCAATGACCATGGCAGCAGTAGGGTGAGTGGTGGCCAACAGTTTCTTCCTGGGGTTTCCTGAGGTCCCATTGGTATGGCTGGAAGGGGCAAAGGCAGAGGACATCCAGGCAGCGGACCCAGCCTCTGTGAGAGCCTCTGTGAGAGACTCCTGTGAGAGTCTCCCACAGCCTGTGGTCTTGCGCAGTTCACAGTTGTGATGTAGCCAAATGGGCCTTGGGGTATTATTCACATGAAACATGACTGCGTTCACAAGTGGCAAGTGTGCTGAACTGCTGTGGGCAGCAGAGAAATCAGCGAGGAAAATATGGGAAGGGGGGGATGTATTAGGGGTCTCATCGAATGCTCTCAGGGACTAGGGGACACATTCAAAATATTTAACAATCAGCACAGCGGCACAGATGCCCTGCCAAATCAGAACGAATGTCCCACCAGCCAGCAGCCCCTTGGAGAAAGTGGTATTGGCCACATTCTGCCATTTTGAAAACCCAGCACAAATATTAAAAAAGAAAAAGAAAACCCTAGCACAGAGCTAGTGAATGGCTCCATAAACTTCCATCCAGCCTGCTGAGAGGCCTGGCCACTGCCTCGGGGAAGACAGCATGAGGCCAGCGAACAGCTGTAAAATGTCTTTTAGAAAAGGAACATCTGGTCTGGCTCCTGGATCAGATAAGTCTCCTGGTTGAACTCTGGGGTTATGGGGTTTATTGTTTTCACATGAGTGGCCATATTTCCACTGGAATCATCATGCCATCAGATTGTAAAGCAAGGCCTCAAAAATCAAACCCAAACCCAGTGAGGTTCCGTGCTGGCTAGTGACAGAACTGGGTCCAGAACTCAGGCTCCCACTCAAGCCTCTTCAGGCAACAAATGCCCCCCTGCCCTGCTCATGCCTTTCTGTCCTCCATGCACTGACCTCACCTTCATCAGAAGTGAAAACAGGTGCAGAGGTATGTCAGCCATGGAGTCACTTTTGTGGGTTGGAAATTACAACAAAGTGACAGACTTCATCTCAGAAGCTTTATATGAAGATTCAGGAATTGGGACCTGGGCTGCTGGAGTAGTGGTGCTACCCGAAGACTGGAAACTCAATATATTCCTAAAATGGTCAAATCAAGGCCCCATTCGCCCAGATTACAGAAATACTCTAATCTTGATCTGGGCTGCTGGTTTAGGAGAGTGCACCTGAGACACTTACCGCATGCATTTCATGCTGCAATAAAAAAATAAAAAAATAAAGCAAAGCCATAATATGTTTATTCTTCACAGTGAATACCCCTCTAAAAAGCCTAGGCTGAAATTTAAAGATATTCACAGAAGCGCTCATAAAGAAAAATTACCAAGCCTGATGCAACCCAACTGGCAATTTTTTTTTTAAAGCTGAAGCAACTAAATTACATGGCAAAGCCTGAAATGCCTGCCCCACCTCCAGGCGCACAGGGACACACATGCACATGCACGCACACACACACACACACACACACACACACGCACACATGCAGTTTCAGCTCCTTAGACACAATCAGCCGCATGCTTACGATCTCCTTCCTGGATATACTATGACAGCCACTAAGCTAATGAGATCCCAACTGTCACCCTCGGTTTTTACAATGTTTTTCATGTTTTCTTTCCAAGACCATTGCCCGAAAGGCAGTTTGAGGCAAAATGCATATCATCAGTGTTCTTCCTCCTCCTCTTCAGAGTAGCAGGGTCCCTGCGTGGCAGCCTAAAACAAAGACTCTCAGCTCCCCAGGAATGGGGAGGGCTGGGACTCCAGGGATGTGACAGAGCCAGGTCTCTCTGGCCAGGGCTATTGCTGCTCTGCAGAAACTGCCTGCCCATCATCCTGGACAGGAGAAACAAAATTAAGAAACTGCCTGTCCAGAAAAACATTGTGCTGGAAATCAAGTGCCAAAGCCAGCAACAGAGACATCTGAATGCTCACATTGGTGACATTATTCAAAGTCGAAGCAATGTGAAAAGACATTATTGCAAATTGGAGGAGGGGGGCGATCTTCCCAAATGGATAGAATGTAGGAAACGAGGCTCTAACGAATGCCCATTTAATAAGTACCGGAACATGAAACATGGTACACAGAGAAGCTCTGAGACTTATAAGCAATCCATTGCAAAATATCCTCAATCCAAGATCACCAAGTCCAGGTCCTCTAAGCTACAAGCAATTTGTTTGCTTGTTTTTATGACAAAAACAAAAACAAAAAGCAAGAGAAAACCACTACACCTTATCTTTTAAGACAAAGTCAGTGGTTTTTTTCATAAACAATTGTTTCATAAAGGAGAGTGACAGGCTACTTCAGCAACTATTTTGAGGTAGGGGATTAAGAGAGGCTATATTGTCCTTTGGGGGGGGTCCATATATTTTTTAATTTTTATTTATTTTCAGAGAGAGAGAGAACATGAGCAGGGGAGGGGCTGAGAGAGAGGGAGAGGGAGAGAATCCCAAACAGCCTCTGCAACTGTCAGCATAGAGCCCGATGTGGGGCTCGAACTCATGAACCCTGAGATCATGACCTGAGCTGAAACCAAGAATTGGATGCTTAACCAACTGAGCCACCCAGGTGCCCCTGTGGCTTTCCACAGTTTCCACAACATACATGTATTCATCAGAAAATGTAGTTGTTGAACTTTTTTTTTTTTTTTTTTGATGTTAAGGATGCTTTTTTTCATTGAAGTATAATTGGCATATAGTGTTACATAAGTTTCAGGTGTACAACATAATGATTCAACAATTATATACATTATAAAATGTATATAATTTTTTAATTTCTCTTAAGAGCAGTAGAAGGAGATAGTCAACTGGCTCAATGCGAAGGCACACACGCACACACAGATAAGCACATGGCAGACACATAAATGCCGAGTACTCCACTTGTGTCTCTATTTGAATAGGGAACAATGATTACCCACCCAGGTGACTGTCTTTGAAACACTGCAAGGTGACAGAGCCACAGTTGGGTGTAGGCTGCTTCTTACATGAAGTGCTCTGATAATCAGGCTGAAGGTTTAGCCAGGCAAGAGGGTTAAGGGGAAGTCGGCAGGCAAAAAGAGATGGCCATTCCTCTCCAGCAAATGAGTTGTCCATGGAGTGATGCTACAACATAGCACTCAAATCAGACTTCTCTGCCCCTCACTTTGACAGATAAAAATGCCTGTCAAGGTGTCTATACATCATTAACAACTATCTCAGGGGTCCCGATGAATTGTTGGGTCCCGATGAATATAAGCTTAAGGGGAAGAACTAATTCTATTTCCTATGAAAACCCCAAGTCCCTGGACTTCATTCCTGTCAACAAGACATCAAGAGGGAGACAAGAGCACAAAAGAACCTTGCCCCTCTCTCTGGGCTCTTAGAACATTCCAGCAGCCATACTGATGGGGGAACAAATAATTGTGGCCTTCTTCCAATGGTTCTCTAGTTAAGTAGAACTTTGACATGATAGACTGCTCATTAATATCCTCCTACATAATATGGGAGGTGTCAAGAACCTGCATTACAATCTATACTCAAAATTAGTTTGGGGGGATGGGAAAAATAGGTGAAGGGGATTAAGAGCACACGTACCATGATGAGCACTAAGTAATGCATAGACTCGTTGAATCCCTATACAGTACACCTGCAATGAACAGAACACTATATGGTAACTATACTGGAATTAAAATAAAAAACTTAATTAAAAAATTTTCAAATTCTACTACTATACGTTCAGTAGTTACATTAGCCATCCCCTTGTTAACCAATTCTTGAAATTCACTTAAACCATGAAATTATAGTGTCTGTGTTTTTTGAAGTTCCATTCAATTATTTGTGGATGAACTCTTTCATGTTCAAATTTATTATCTTTTTTTCTCTAAAAACTGGAAAGTTATATATCACTTTTTAGGGTGAGAGTTACTGGATCTTTTGACCTTGAGCTTAAGTATACTTGTGAAAGAATGATCACCCAGAGTGATCACCTTAAATCTCAAATGTCAAACCTCAGTTCTCAGAACTCAAAACAATATATACATCTGCTTTATTAGTTTATAATCTACTCAAGAGTAAGAATATGTCTAATTTTTATTGCATACCCTCAAAAACATATTGACAAACATTCTCAGAATGAAGAAAAATGTCTAATGTAGAAGTTCATGAATAAGTTCCCACTCTGCACTGTACTGAGCACTTGAAATGTGGCTAGGGAGACTGGGGAGCTAAATATTTAATTTTAATTCATTCTAATTTAAAAACTGATGCCCAATTCAGTTCCTGAAAAATCTTTCGGCATGTATGGGACAACTTGGGTATGTGAACCTACCCAGTTTTCAACTGTAAATTTCCTAAAATCTAAATCCAGATCAAGTATTTCAGATGAGACCTCAGCATCTGACTGGAGCGGTAAAACACACACAGGATTTCCAAGACTTAGTACAAAGAAAACGAATATAAAATCTCATTAGTACCCTTTACCATTAATTGTGTATTGAAATGAAAACATGTTTATATTTAATATAAAAATATATAAATAAAATAAAATATATAAATAAAATTTAAAAATATATAAAAATATATAAATAAAAACATAAAATAAAAATATAAAATATATAAAAAATAAATAAATAAAATAAAAATAAAATAAAATATATAAATAAAAAAATAAAAATATAAACATATATAAATAAAAAATATATTAAAAATATAAATAAAAATAAAATATAAATAAAAAATATAAAAATAAAATAAATTTAAAAATATATAAATAAATAAAAATAAAATATATAAATAAAATAAAAAATATATAAATAAAATATATAAATAAAATATATAAATAAAATATAAAAATATAAATAAAAAATAAAAATATATAAAAATATATAAATAAAATAAATAAAAATATATATAAATAAAATATATAAATAAAATAAAATTAAAATATGTATATAAATAAAATATATAAATAAATAAAATAAAAATATATAAATAAAAAATATATTCCTTTTAACTAGTCATCTGTTTCTTTTGATGTTTTTAATGTGGCAACTAGAAAAGTTTAAGTTACATATGTGAATTACATTTTTATTTGACAGCACTGTTCTAGCTAGCTATCTGTGGTGAGGTAACAGACCAGCATACCATTCCTGTATTGTCTCCGTGTATTAACACACAGAGCTACTGTAGGATAGCCATGTTTACTTTCCCACACTCTTTTTTCATCCTGTCTCTAAACAAATATGTGAACCAAATGACTGACTGCTACCCTAAGAAGCAAAGGTTATTCTGCCACTGACAGTGGGCAGTAGTAAATGCCAGTCATTTCTAGTTACTCCCATACAATCTGGCTCCGGGGCTGGGCACACAGACAAGACAGATGGGAGCAGCATTGCTAAGGGGAACTCAAGAGTTACACCCACATTAGCCATCTTAACCAAGTATAGAGTACACTTGATGCTCGTAACAACACCAACACCCTGGGCAGCCGAAAATCCATGTATAACTTTTGACTCCCCAAGAACTTAGCTATTAATAGCCTACTGTTGACCCAAAGTCTTACCGATCACATAACAGTTAATTAACACATGGTTTGTATGTGATATGTATTATGTATACTGTATTCTTACAATAAAGTAAGCTAGAGAAAATTGAAATATCATTAAGAAAATCATAAGAGAAAGCAAATTTACAGTTCTGTACTGTATTTATCAGAAAATCCACACATATTAAGAGACCCATGCATTTTAAACCCGTGTGGTTGAGGGTCAACTATATTTCTAAAGAGGGTCACTGAAGAGGGTCACACATTAAGAAAACATCCAGTCTTACTGTGAGACATAAAAGGGTCTTTTTCAAGCTACGTGCCCTAGAGTACAAGTGGCAAATAAATTTTATTACAGACCCAATCACCTCTTTATATTTCATCTTCATTTCCAGGTATTGAGAAAACTCCCAAGGTTCTCTTCTTCCTACCCATCTGAAAGGTTGCAGACATCATCCGTTGTGTCCACTTCTTTCCTGAGATCCTGTTACAAGACGATGCACGAGAAAACCATACGCCACCCATCAGACGCCATTTCAGCAGCTCAGAGGGCTTTTGTGCCGATTTATGCATTTTTACAAACATTTTGTAGGGCCCACTCTCTGCCAGGCTCTCTTCTATGCACTGGCATGAGATGACAGAGAACAAGGAAAATAAAGGTCATCGATTCCCCTTCTGTTTCTGCATCTTATAATTTCATGGAACACAAACTATAGTATCCTGGCAGCAAGTCAGAAACACATGTTAACCTTTTAAGTTATTGTGCAACATCTGAAACATGCAAGAAGCTATAAAGAAAAACGTAATGAACAATCACGCATCTATCCCTCCTAAATTCCATCCCCTACTGGCCTTCACCATCAACCCCATTGAATCAGTGTTGAGTATGTTTGTGCATTTCTTTATATTCTTACTACTTATTCATGTGTCCCTAAACAATATGTGGTTTGAGATGTTTTTAAATTGCATATGCATAAATGTGTTTAAACAGATGTTTTTAAAAACGTACATAAAGTTGAGATAAGTAACTAGCTTTGACTATACTAGAAACCTCAACAACTTGTCAAACTTGCAGGTAGAAAAATAAGTTTTTCTAGGGGTGCCTGGGTGGCTCAGTCGGTTGAGCATCCACCTCTTGGTTTCAGCTCAAGTCACGATCCCAGGGTTGTTGAATTTAGCCCTGCAATGGGCTCCACGCCGAGCATGGAACCTGCTTGAGATCTTCTCTCCCTCCTTCTGCCTCTCTCCCCTACTCACTCACTCTCACTCTCTCTCTGTTTCAATAAAAAATTGTTTTAATTTTAAAAAAGAAAAATAAGTTTTTCTTTTTACCCACCACCCCAGCCACATACATATGGGTATTAATTTAAATATTATATATGATTATTTATGTGCATATGCATAGCCTATAGAGCTCACAATAAGAATACCAGAAGGAGTTCAATGTATTCTATAATCATTAAAAACTTCGGGCAGATTGGAAATCATGTGCATATGTACTTTTTTCCCCAAAATAGACTGCAAATTAGTATTTTTAAATGTACAAAACATACAGAAGAGTTTACAGTGAAAAGAAAGCCTCCTCCATCCCTTGCCCCCAGTCACCCAGTGACCCACCTACAGGCAGCCAATATCACCTCCTACGTATATGGCCTGAGATATGACACATATTAACAAGCAACCTTGTATATGTTCTTCTCCTTTTAAGACAAATGGTAGCACCTTGTTGTTTTCAATTAATGGAATATCTTGGAGACTTTTTCAGGCCGGTGCATACAGAGCAATATCCACTGAATAGATGTGCCATGATTGATTTAACCGCTCTCCCCTTGACTGAGAAGTATTGAAACAAACAGTGCTACTCTGAATACCCCCCGTATATATGCACTTTCACAATGTGCAAAGATATCCTCAACATGACACTCCAGAAATCTAGAAACAGAACTACTGATTCAGAGTGGGTATTACGTACCTACATACATACATATGTATATATAGGTGTGTGTGATTAAATGCACACATACATATGTAATATTTTGATGGATATTACAAAAGTATCCTCCATAGAGGTTATACAATTTAACTCCCCCAGACATGTATAAGAACATCTTTTTTCCCTGCCCCCTTGCTGACATAATGTCTTATATGTCCTGTCCACCAAGCTAAGTGATAAATGATATCTCCTTGAAATAATAACTTATGAATGTTTTAAATACTTTAAAAATTCTCAATTTCAAAAATAATAAGCATGGCTCAAAACAATATAAGCTAAGGGATATAAGAAGCCTAATGAACAAAACACTGAGTTGTTAAGAGGACGATCTATAAAATGCAGGGTGTGGCCTGACTCTGTAGAGGGATATATTACCTTCACATGAGCAATGAAGACAAATATCTAATGACAATATTGCCCAACCTTTTATAATACACTAATTCAGAAGGTTGACACATGTACAAGCTTGATAAAGACCAAGGATGGCTTCTTTCATACAGAAAGAACCACTCAGCAGCTGCCTGAAGTTCAACTAGTCAGAAATATACTGATACACTATGTAAGAGGCTGCTTTATGCTATATGACTTTCCTGGACGTAACTAGTGAAAAAGACAGATGAAGGACAAATCAAGGGTAAAAGAATTCATTCTTCAGTGAGAATACACTCTCACTGGTCCCAAGAATGTCCCACCCTGCAGATCAACAATGGACTTGGAGTTAGGTCACCTGGGTTCTGAACCAGGGCTCGGTTACTGGCTCATTGTGTGAATGCCGTCAAGTCACTTGACCTGTGTGGCTCCAGCTCCTCATCTATTAAAAAGAGAGGACTGAAGTGAAATTTTCTTTGACGTCGCCCCGCCAAGTTGAAAGATGCTCCTGATGAGAGAGAATATGTCTGGAGGCCTTCACTTACCTTCATTCTAACATGCAGTTGCTAGACCCATGGCTACAGCTAAGGGGTGGTCAATTATCACTGAAATCAAAGAACGGAGATTTCTATGTGTATTAAGTAAGGGTATTGTACCCGCAAGAGCTATCCAAGGAGTCAACTGACAGGGTATCTGTTCTATCACATACTATGACCGAGAGAGATACATTCTGAATCTGAAATCTAGAATCAATAAGCTCAAGGAGGATTAAAAATCAATGGAGCACAGAACTCACTCAGCTCAAGCCCCTTGCAATGGATTGATGGGTCTTGAGGATTCCCAGCAGCTGTGCTATCCATGGAAATGAAAAGCAAGGGGATTAAGAAAACAAGAAGATACATTTAATGAACTCAAAATCCAGAAAAATTGAAAACGGTGCAGAAAATATCCAAAATAAAAACTCAGTCATGACCTTAAGGCCATTATGCTAAGTGAAATAAGTCAGACAGAGAAAGACAAATACTGTGTGATCTCGATTATATGTGGAATCTAAAACTTTGAACTCGGGGTGCTTGGGTGGTTCAAGTAGTCGGTTAAGCATCCAACTCTTCATTTCAGCTCTGGTCATGATCTCACGATTCATGGGATTAAGCCCCGTGTCAGGCTCTGCACTGACAGCATGGAGCCTGCTTGGGATTCTCTCTCTCCCTCTCTCTCTGCCCCTCGCCTGCTCATGCTCTCTCTCTCCCTCTCAAAATAAATAAATAAACATTTTTTAAAAATATTTTTAATTAAAAAAAAACATCAAACACATAGAGTAGAATGGTGGCTTCTAGGAGCTAAGGGGTGAGGAAAATGGGGTGATTTGGTGAAAAAGGTACAAAAGGTACAAGCTTTCAGTTAAACAATGAGTAAGTTCCAAGGACAAGGGAGTAATGAACAGCATGGTGATTACAGCTGACCATACTGTATTGTATACTTGAAAGTTGCAATGAAAGTAGAGCTTTTAATGTTCTCACCACACAACAACAAAATGGTAATTATGTGAGGTGAAAGAGTGTTAACTAACCTTATAACCTTATAAGCATTTTGCGATATACGTGGGTCAAATTACCACATTGTATAATTTAAACTTATACAATGTTACATGTCAAGTATATCTCAATAAAGCTGGGAAAAATGCAGTCATAATGGTCATCTTTATCAAATATAGAAATTCTATAGGCCACAAAACAGATGCTAAATGAGACAAGGGATTTGGTCAGGGGAGAAAAAAACCTCAAGAAACAAAACTGATGACTTAAAATAGGAAGAAATATGCTCAGTTGGCCAAGTACCGATTTCCATTTATGAATTAATTATTCATTCAATAAATGTTTATTATTCTAGACATTTTGTTATACTCAGCTACCTTGCTGACACCTGCCATCAAGTTATTTCACTGTTCATTAACTGCCCCCCACACACACACCCAATAGAGCGATCAGAGGGAAAAGTTCAATGTCTGGCAGTTGGGCTTACTCAGGGAACTCAGGTAAGTAGCAACAGTAAAAGGTTGTGGAAATAATGCAAAGGTAGGGAGAGGAAAAACGGAACTTCAGCTTTGTGGAGAATCTACATTGCATTTATTCATCATTTAAGAGCCTGCATGGCCATTAACCCGCATACTCCTCAAAGCTCTGGCCACTGGACCCTGGCTTATGGCATCACACCAATGAGTTCAGCTTGCCTGTGTGTTCACTCCCTATCTCCTAATCCTGGGCCTCCTGACCCCCAGCTTGGTCATTTCCAGGTCTCCATGAGCAGACACATCTGGTGCCCCAGCTCACACACTCTCCACCTCGCCCCTAATTTCTGTCAAGTTCCATGAAGACTCCACTTCAGCCCCTGGGGCTTCCTCAAGACCACAGAGGCTACAGGGAGATGCCTGGGCACATGCACAGTCTGCCAGTGAAGGACAGTTAACCCTTCCTGAGCCCACACTCAACCAATGGGGTAGAAGCCAAAGGCAATGCCTGCCCTGGCTCCCGTTCTCCGGATGGAGAATTCTAAAGCCCCCTCCTCAGGAGATCTCATCAGGAGTGAGACCCCACTGCCCACAGTGGTGATCTCTACAATGCATCTGTATTAGTCTGTTGGGGCCGCCCTAATAACACACGATAGACTGCATGGCTTAAACAATCGGAACGTATTTTTTCAGAGTTGTAGAGCCTGGAAGTCCAAGATCAAGGTGCCATCAGTGTTGGTATCTGGTGAGAGCTCTCCCCATGGATTGTAGATGGCTGCCTTTCCTCGGTGCTTCCAAGAAGAGAGCTCTCTGGTGTCTCTTCTTACAAGAACAATAGTCTTATCAGATAACAGCCTTACCCATATGACTTCATTTAACCCTAATTAGTTCGTTAGAGCCCCATCTCCAAATACTGCCACACTGGGAGTTAGGACTTCAACATAGGAATTGGGGGGACATGAATATTCAGTCCATAACAACAGCTTTATCTTGGCTCTCCTCTTTCTCTGTCTCAGTCCCTCTACCTCTTCATTCCGGCTCCCTGGGATAACCTCTCAAATAAATTACCTGCACATGAGTCCTTTCCTCAGATTCTGTTTCAAGAACCAGCTAAGACGGCCAGTCACCTGAAACCCACTTTGATCCCACCCATCAGATGTTCTCTGCCAGTCCTATAGACAACCCTCTCACAGGCTGGTCTTCTGTCTTCTGGTCTCTCAATTCAATCCATCCCCTAGGTTTTAAGTTGGCCACTGACTTATACCACTCATTCAGCAAATAAATGTATGGGGTTTCTCTTACAGGACAGGATCTTAGTGCAGAATGCCCACAGGTCTTGGGAAGTTAATGCATATGAGTGATGGAAGCCAAGTGAGAGTGAAGACACCTTGAATCACATGTCCAATGTTGCCAAATTTTGTGTTTCCCATAAAAAGGGGACTCACAGTTATCATGCAAAGCCTCCTAATTATTCAATGTTGATAATGAGTTTAAATCCATTCATAACACTGCAAAGATCATGCCATCATCCTAAAGCTTCCAGATTGAAGTGTCTGTACAGAATTTCTGGCAAGACAACAAGAAACAGACAAACATACTGAGCCTAAAACGTCTAAGATGAAGACAGCCAAAGTGAGAGGCCACCACCATACAGTGTGACAAGAACATCGATGGGATGTGACAGGTAGCATAGTGGACCCCCAGTGACATCCATGTCCTTATTCCCAGAACTCGTGGATATGTCAGGTTACATGGCAAAGGGGACTTACGGGTGGCAGGTGGAAGTAAGGTTGTTAATCAGACAACCGTGAGATGAGGAGTTTATCCTGAATTGTCCAGGTGGGCTCACTGTTATCACAGAGTCCACTGATGTGGAAGGAAGCAGAGGTATTCAGAGTTAGGAAGACATTTGAAGATGCTGGCTTTGAAGATGGGGGAGCCTCCAGAAGGAATACAGCCCTATTGGCACCTTGACCTTTAGCCCAGTAAGCCCCATTTCTGACTTCTGAGCTCCAAAACTGTAAAATAATAAATTTGTTCCAAACAACTAAATGTATGGTAGTATGTTACAGCAGCAATAAAAATCTAACTCATGGAGGCAAATCCAGGATGCCAGGAGAGATACCTAACCCAGTCCTGGGGGACAGAGAATATCAGGGAAAGCTTCTCAGAGAAGATGACATTTGACTGAGTCCTAAAAGATGGACAAGGTTTGGGAGTGGGAATTCCAAGGAGTGGAAGCAGCATATGCAAAGGCCCGGTGGTATCTATTCAAGCCATTTCAAGGCACTTAAAATAGCAAGATTATAGATTTTGTTAGCCAGATTCCCAATTTCTTCATTACTTTCCTCAAAAAATTCTCTTGGGAATTCTACTAGGAAATTCCCTTTATTGGCAGATCATGGAGAAGAGACCTAGAGAGGTTGAAAGACCTCAAAGAGTTACATAGTTCAGAGTTTCACTGTCTTCATTTGTGAAATAAGTAAGTTACATTAGGTGAACCATAAGCCCATCCATAACTACTTAGCAGATGAGCTCAGGTGTGACAAAAATATAACATTTCTCTATTTTTGCCATATAAATCTGGCTCTGGTTCTCCATACCACCGAGTTGGAAGGAGGAATTTCAACCTCAGTTATTACTGGTACATTTTCATGTCCTCTACTCTGGACGGTTGTGCTGAGGTCTCTGAAATATCTAAGCATCGAGGAGGTGTCTGTGTTCTTGTCAGTCAGGTTGCTGCTTATGGCGAAGACGTTCATTGTCCCAGCCAGTGTCTCAGGTCTAGTGACTTCGATGCTTTTAGGCAATTCCGGGAGCCAATGTCCCCAGGGCCACCTTCAATGGGATCATGTCACACCATCTCTTCTGTGATACTCCATCCCCCCCTAGAACCTTGGTCCCATGCAAAGCACTTCCCAGGCTTTAGGAATCTCCTTCCTCTCACTCCCTGATGGATCTGAAAGGTTTATCCCCTCATCTCTATCCACCAGGAACATGAAGAGATTTCTCTTCCCAGAGCCTCACCTTTTACAGAAGAAAGGAAAAGCTACAGTCTTCCAGTACTTTCAGCTTCCTCCCTAATTTGATCACAGAGGAGAGTAAGTGATAGAGGGAGACCCCATGTCTGCTAACTAATATCTCAACGAACTATCCTGGCATACCTAGGTTTCAAAAAGGCAGATCATGATTTTCTGTGAATATAGAACTCAGTTGGGGAAAAAAAAAACCTACTCAAGCATTCATAGCTATAAAACTACCTGTACTAACAAGTAGTAACTTCAAAATAACAGTCCCTTAGTAATCTATAGTCCACACAAGTGGTCACATTTGCTTGGTGGTTGGCAAGGGTCACGTAAATATTCTCTACTTGGTATATTGTGCAGAAAGGGGGTAAAAATGGCACCACACTGTTCTGGGGATTCTCTGACAGCAAAGGAAATGAAAGCAAGTATGGAGACCAGAAGAGGGTCTCAAAGGCTGGTCAGCGAGCATCTTGCTCAGGGTATTTCTCTATTCTGCTCCACAAGATGCTAACATTAAACACTGAAATATTTATTACTGGTAAGGACAAACAGTAGGGTGGCTTCTCCCTGTCTAAATAAATAACTTGTCTGTCACTTTGCTTTTGCCAAAGAAATTTATTTCAGCCTAGAAAGAAAATGCTCTGCCCCTTCCCCTATGGAGGACCCACTCAGAATTAATGTAACATTTATAAAACAGCTCACAGCTGGTTGAATGCCTACCTGCCACCCACCTCGTGGAGAAATCAGTCCCCTGCCGCTGGACGGCCAAAGTGTCCGTCTGCATGTTGCTCTCTGGCAGGTAGGGCAAGCGGAAGACATGTTATCTGACAGGGCCACCACGCCCCGTGAGAACTTCAGCCTCCTTCCCCCACTTCTCCAGCTGCACCATAGCCCGTCTCGTCTCAGGATTCCGGAGCATTTTCCCTGATCCTCAGCATATCTGTCTGAGTGTCAACCCTAAGTGCACACACCTGATGTGCGCACGCCCATTATTCCCTGGCAACCAAGGCCATCACATTTTCTCCCATCAGGACACTTGCCAGGAATGGCCAGCATCCTTTGAACTTCAGATGGGACCATTCCCATTGTTACTGCTGACAGCAATATTCATGAATGATTCAACAGCTGCTTTATCTGGGCTGGCAAGGAATGGCTTTTCTGATTGGAGATGGCAGTGTCATCCAGCCATCACTTTCTGGACTCTCATCGGACCAGACAGTTGCCTCCAGAATCAAGCCCAAATCCTCGGTCAAGTCTGCCGGTTCAGGGGCCAGAGATCTCTCCCAAGTGGGGCCAGCTGGGTTCTGTCACATTAAATGTTGGAGGGTAGGAGATCTCAGACGCCATTGTCACACCTGTCCGCTCTGAGATGGAATCCTTCCTCTCCCAGAGGCCAGGTTGGCCAGCATTTCCTGGGGAGAGAAGGCTCTTGGAAAGTGGGCCTGACCAGCACTCACAAGGGGTAGACCTGTGGCGGAGAGGCACTTTAAAGACAGACAGCTCTTTCTGGCAGACACCATGATCCTGTGTCATGGGCCTTCATTCCCTTTGAAAAGTTCTCTCCCACTTGGAACATTGAAATTGATCCAAGATTAACAAGATCCTTTAGAATAGTACCAGTGGATCCTAGGGACCCTATTAAACTCAACTGGCACTTCATTCTGCATTTCCATACACCTTCCTTTCAATAGCACAAGCGTGTGACATTGATAGGAAGCCCTGACAGATGAAGAAACTGTAATGCATGTGCCCAGGAACACACAGTAAGTCCATGACAATGGAGCGTCCTGACTCCTGTTCCAGGCTTTTCCCAAAACTCCAGTCTCCTCTTCTGCCCTCCTTCTCTCCCTCCCTCCCCTCCTTCCTCTCTAGTGTAAATGCACACAAATTTTCCTCCAGGATTTTTTGCTTGATTTTCTTTTGTTTTTCATTTGCCCAGTGTTCTATAATTTTATGACACTTTTTGTGCCTGAACTCCTTGGGAAGGGTAAATGTACACATATGTCAAATAAATAAAGGTGACATGAAAACAATAGGGACCTAACAATGGGATCTGTCTACAAGCTGCACCTTGGCAGCTGGCTTCCTTGGCTACCCTGAAACTGTATCTCTCAGCTTTAAAGTCAGCAGAAGGTGGGAAAAGAAAGTACTAGGAACTATTGTCTATTGTCCATTGAACCAATTACAGCAGTGTTCAGTTCATTTTTTTTTCTTGAGAGAGAGAGAGAGAGGCAGAGACAGAGAGAGAGAGTGCAAGCAGGGTAGGGGCAGAGAGAGGGAGATACAGAATTCGAAGCAGGCTCCAGGCTCTGAGCTATCAGCACAGAGCCCGATGTGGGGCTTGAACCCACTAACTGCAAGATCATGACCTGCGCTGAAGTCGGACACTTAACTGACTGCAGTTAAGCAGGTGCCCCTCAACTTATTTTGTTTTTAATTTAAAAAGCTCTTAATCATGGGCTGTAAACCAAGCAACAACAAAACTCTCAGTAAGGTTCTTGAGATTAACCATAAAATGCCTGAAAGAGCCCATCTGTTTAGACCACTCTGGGATTTTCTATAAGAAGAGGTTACCACTTGTGGGAATGCAAGCTGGTGCAGCCACTCTGGAAAACAGTATGGAGGTTCCTCAAAAAATTAAAAATAAAACTAACCTGCGACCCAGCAATTCCACTGGTAGGCATTTATCCACAGGATACAGGTGTGCTGTTTTGAAGGGACGCCTGCACCCCCATGTTTATAGCAGTGCTATTGACAATAGCCAAAGTATGGAAAGAGCCCAAATGTCCATCGACGGACGAATGGATAAAGAAGATGTGGTGTGTATATACACACACACACACACACACACACACACACACACACACACAATGGAGTATTACTTGGCAATCAAAAAGAATGAAATCTTGCCATTTGCAACTACATGGATGGAACTGAAGGGTGTTATGATAAGTGAAATTAATCAGTCAGAGAAAGACAAATGTCATGTGACTTCACTCGTATGAGAGCTTTAAGAGACAAAAGAGATGAACATAAGGGAAGGGAAACAAAAATAATATAAAAACAGGGAGGGAGACAAAACAGAAGAGACTCATAAATATGGAGAACAAACTGGAAGGGTTGTGGGAGAAGGGATGGCTAAATGGGGAAGGGGCACTAAGGAATCTACTCTTGAAATCATTGTTGCACTATATGCTAATTTGGATGTAAATTTAAAAAAAAAGACAAAAAAAAACAAGAGGTCACCACTTGGAAGTCCCTCATCTCATTCACAGCCACCAACTGCTGTGACTCGGGCAGCAGTTTCCTCAATACTCTGTAACATGAGGACTGTAAGCATGTAGTCTAGCAGCAAACAAAAGGGAACAAAACAGAAGGAGACAAGCGGGGCTATCAAGACCCTGTTAACCAATCTGGCCATTAGTGGCCTTCCCTGTAATTCCTGAGGGACTTCTGTGCAGAGCAGAGCTCCTGTCTATCAAATTATCACAGTAGATGTGGGCTTGATTTTTCTGCATTTTATTTCTTTACAAATTCGCATTTTAGTGTGGGCCATATATCTCCAAAAGACACTGTGTTCTTCTTTTGGCAAAAAAAAAAAAAAAAAAAAGATTACCTATCAAGGTGTGCATTCGGTTGCCAGGGCTGCAACTGGCTTAAACAACAGACATTTATTGTCTCACAGTCTTGGAGGCAGGAAGACCAAGATCAAGGTGCTGGTAAGGTTGGTTTCTTCTGAGGCCTCTCTCCTTGACTTGTAAATGGCCGCCATCTTCCTGTATCTTCACATGGCCTTTCCCCTGTGTGTGTCTGTGTCCTAATCTCCATTTCTTTTAAGGATACCAGTCATATTGGATTAGGGCCACCAGATGACCTATTTTATCTTAGTTACCTCTTTAGAGGTTAGTCATTACAAGCCACTAAGGGGTTAGGACTTCAACAGGTGAATTTTAGGAGGACCCAAGTCATCCCATAACAGGGTGGAAAAACTTGTAAATTGTTGCTCATGCAGAAAGGCTATGAAGCTGAGTTCTGCAATCCTGCTGGGCCTGAAGTACTAGGACTCCACTACGCTTGTTCGGTATGCATTTCTGAGAAAGGAATCTCAGTACAGTCACCAGGGAAAATAGCGGGTTTACACATTGTATGCTGAGCATTTACCTAAACAGATGCTGCATCCCACTAGGTCACTCTGAGAGCCAACCTTTTTTGGTATCCCAGTTCATAGAAAGATTGCAAAGGAAATGCGTACCAGCTGGCACGGGCAAATATTGAGAGCTTGAAACAGCATCTGGAGGTGGGTCATTTCAAAACAGACCTCTGTCATATTGAATTGCAAGTGTGATTCCCTGTGAGCAATTGAGAATAATTCTAACATCTCTCTGCATACACAGCTGTGCATGTGTACAAGGTATATATGGGCAATTAACTACAAAACACCCAACCGTTCAGTAAATAAGGCAGAGATGGTTGTGAAAATGTTTAAAAGAGAAGAGTGTGGGCCACCAAAAAAAGACGGTGCAAACCCAGAAAAACCACATTCTAATTGCTGATAGACAAGGCTCCACCTACCTTTTCCCTCCTTGCAATGAGTACCCGGTTCCCAAACCTCAACCTGATAAAGAAATCCTAAGACCTGCATTTTAATATACAGCAGGTTCTTAAACAACCAAAAGAATCTCAAATTTATTAATCCCTTGGGAAGCCACCGAACTATTTACCATGAAGATATCAGAAAATAGAGCATTAGAAAATAGATACAAAGACTTCTTTCACAAATCATGGATACGATGGCAGGAGTCACCCAAACCAAAAGATGTTGCTTGGCTAATTTTAAGAATTACACCTCAATCTTGATCTTAGCAGGAAGCCCAGTGGTTGAGTCCCTTTTGTCTGTGCTCAGTCAGGAAACAAACCTCCTTCAGAACTATTTTACCATAGGAATTTGAAGAAATTTTACTGAGAGGAAAAGATAATAGAACGCAAAGTTCTAGCCTGGTTTCTCAAAAGGCCATTAAACAGAATGAAAAGCAGGCATCCAAGATACCTGTTAGAAGCTCTCCAAAAGATCTTCCTGAATTTCATACCGCCTTCTAATTTGCTTCAGAAAAATAATGCGCAACACTGCACAGGAGTTGATGTCGTGCATCATGTTAAATAAAAATAGACCCTATCTGGGGGCACCCAGGGGGCTCAGTTGGTTGAACATCCGATTCTTGATTTCATCTCAAGTCATGATCCCAGGGTTGTGGGACTGAGCTGAGATCAGAGCCTGCTTGAGATTTTCTCTCTCTCCCTCTGCCCCTCCTCTGCTCATGTGCACTCTCTCTAAAATTTAAAATATATATAAATACACATATGAATTGGTTACCTTTAACTGATTGACATGCACTTTTGAAAGCTATCCAAGCAAACCTCCTTTTGCCTTATCAAGAACCTGCTGGGTTTGTTAGACCACGATGGGCCAGCACTCCAGAGAACTGCCAACTTGTCTCCTGTCTCTGGGAGCTTTAGGGCTCCACTCAATGTTACCTTCAGTTTGATTATTGCATTGTTTGCTCACAGACATCTTGCCGCCACCAAAATCCTACTTCTTGATTTCTGTCACAGCAAATAGTTCGGTGGTTGTCCAAAGGATTAACAAACATGAGATGCTTTTAATCATGCAGGGACCTGCTGGATATTAAGATGCAAGTCTCACTGCTTCTCATCAGCATCAGATGGGTGTAGGTTATGCTTAGGTCTCAGTTCCTGGTACCATTAGAAAAAAAAAGTTGGGGTGCCTGGGTGGCTCAGTCAGTTGAGCCTCCAACTTCAGCTCAGGTCACAATCTCACGGTTCATGAGTTCGAGCCCCGTGTTGGGCTCTGTGCTGACAGCTCAAAACCTGGAGCCTGATTTGGATTCTGTGTCTCCCTCTCTCTCTGCCTCTCTCTCTCTCTTTCTCTCTCTCTCTCTCTCTCTTTCTCCCTCAAAAATAAATAAACATTAGAAAAAAGAAGAAAAACGTCTAAAAAATTCAGTGGGAATAAAGACATCAGCCCAAAAAACACCTGCTTCTGAGCTCATTGTCAGTAACACATCCTATTACACACCAGCTTAAAATGACATTGTATAGCACTAAGTTCATTAGATTCAATGTAGTTTTGTGATCATCTCAGTAAGACACTGAAATGTAAGTTTTGTAATCATTTGAAATCATTTCTAGAAGAAACTGAAAGTCAGAAACAAGACAATGCCTTTACAAACTTTATTTCCATAAGAAACAAAGATGTGACTTAAGTCATTTCTAGTTATATGTCTTTCCCAGGAATATCATCCACCAAAACCATAACAACCACCTGAAGCTGCATTCTCAAATTACATTAAATGAATCCTTACTATACAGAGAGAAGCAATGAGACCAGGACTTTGGGTGTGTAGCGGTCAGAACCAAATGATTCTGGAAATACATGCCCCACAGGGTGGTACAATGAGGTCAATACAGCTGGTCCAAGCTTCAGGTTCTGAAAAGGTTCATTTCTTGTCTTTACTAGCCATGAGGAATGATTTGGACCCAGGGCCCTTAGACAAGTCAAGTCTTACTGGATTTAGTTCTTGCCCCACAAATCCCTACTGTCCCTGATTCCTCAGGAAATTTGAGACCCGGTAAATTGCTCCCACCCTTCCCCACAGCAGGATTAGTAAACTTGTCTGTGGAAATTTTGGGGCAATTAACAGAAAGGAGAAACACAGCATGTGTTCACCACAGAGTCTGCTGGCCTTTGCTCCAGCTCTGGGACAACAGCGACCCAGAAGGTAAGCCAAAAAGGACAGGGAAACTCCTCTTTGGGGCCAAGCCCATGGCAGCAGTCAAGCAACCGAGTAACAGCCATGGCTTTGACTTATAACCCCACCCAGAAGCCCCAACAGTAAGCTGACAGAATGACTATATGTCCAAGCCTTCCAGCCTGATAAAAGGCATCAGCACAGAAATGCCCAGACTTGAGAGGCAGCTACCACTGAAGCTAATTCAGGCATGCTGTCCTGATAGGAGTCTACACTGTCCAACTGCATAGCAAAGCATCCCAAGAAGGTTGAACCAAAATATGACAAGATACAGATAAGAGGAGAGATGAGAAATTGCTCTGGCTGGAGACAACCCAACACCAAGCGAATAAAAGCCACCTAAGTCAGAGACAGGCAGACAAAAATTAAAACTCCACTTTGCCCAAAGCAAGCTGGGTGGGGACAGAATCTCATCTCCACAGCTGGCATATAGAAGTTCTCTGCCAAAAAGCTTAACTACCATTCAGGACGCTCTAAGAGCTCAACTGTGGCAAATTAAATCCAGTAGAGACTCAGTCAAAACATCCCCTTGGTAAAGCCGGAACTAAGAAAGTTAACGTGCTTCTTGGACAACCACTAGATGGTATGTCTATAGGTCAAGAGACTTAAGGATTTTGTATGTGCCATGGAGAATGTGAATTTCCACAGGACGAAACAGCAAAGGCAAACTAGAGTAAGAGGAGGCAGGGAAGAGTCTGGTGAGAGCAAGGAGTCATATCTTATTCATGAGGCTATCACTTGTAGAGGAGAAACTTAAAACCAAATAACCACACCTTGTCAAAGACATTGATAAAAATAAAAGTGCATAAACCACCTCACTGAAAGCATGGAATCAAATAACAGCAAGAGCATCTTTTTTACAAAAAACAAAACAAAACAAAACAAAAAAACCACTTTAAATTGAGGAAGAGAGAGATGAGTGAATTCAAAGTCAAGATGGAAATTAGAAACCAACGGTGGTCAGGTAAAGGCTCCATGATCATACATAATTAAAATTCATACGGCCAGCAGCTCCTCACGGGATGTCTCCAAAAACTAAGACCGGGCCTGGACAAGCAGTAATGAGTTACAAAGGCCAGAATGAGTCACTGCAGGTCTGACGGTGCTCAAACTCTGATGCATGCTGGAATCCCCGAGAGCTTTGTAAAAGCACAGCCTCCTAGGATAGAGGCCTCTGGGGACAGGACTGGGCAGCTGTACTTTTTAAAGTGCAACTGGTCCAGGGGGTTGAAACCATTAAGTCTGGCTGAGAGGAGCTATGAGCTCATAACCACTTCCAGTTTTCCTGGAAAAATTGATGAGGCAAGTTTAAAAGTTGTTTTTTTTTTTTTAATTAAGGAGAGGTTCTACTACCCACAGCCCCCAGTTCCTGCTGCCTCAAAGCTCCATTTGTCACTCACCCTCCACTAGAGCACATCTAGAAAAGCCCAGAGAAGGCTCTGGAACCTGTCCTACTGCACTTCACATCAGAGAGGGAGTGATGGGTTCCCCACTGGATTTAAAGTTGATCTGAGCCCCCATTCTGGGCAAGTTCTCTAATTCTTCTGAGTCTCAGTCTCCTCAATCCTCTGCAAAAGGTTGTTTTGAGATGTAAGGGAGAGAATATATGTAAATCACCTTGCATAATGACTGCACAGAGCAGGGGCCCATTAAAGGTTCATGTGTTCATTCATTCGAGGGACTGTGCTGCTAACAGCAGATTTTCAGCCTCAAAAATCTCTTTGGCAGTGACAACCCAGCTCTCTAAGTCTGCAGGACACCAACATATGCCTCATCCAGAAGAAGGTGCTACATTTTGACATTCCAGGAGGGTCTGGATTCCTGAACAACACACAGACTAATCTGGTAGGATCTGATTTGATGGTTCTTGGTGCTCAAGATCATGCATGGCACCTTGAACGCTGCAGGTGAGTAAAGAATGAATACTTGAGGGCTGGGTGACTCCAAGATGACTTGAAGATAACCTGTGAATTGAATTTTAGGGCGAGTCTCTTTTTCCCTCACTTCTAATAAAAGCCACTGAAAGATAGAGTCTTAAACAAGCTGCAACATTTTCCTCCATCTGGTTAGTTTCTAAGTCTTTAAAACTAATTAATTGTTACTAACAGAACATTGACGCAAACAGTAGTGAGAGCAATTTAATGGTGTTGCCTAAATGCTGGAGGCAAGCAGCTCACATCTGATTTTATCCTATAAAGTTTCAAATTTAGGGACAAAGGTACCATCCATCTGCCCCTTTGACAGGTAAAGGGAAATGGAGAAAAGATGAACAAACACACCCTCGATAAGGTACATTCAGAACTGATCCAACAGTATATGGAGATGCTCTGGTCTTTCTGCTCTCCTGGCCAAATGGGGACACACCCTGAAAAGAAGCAAGAAAAGGAAACAAACATTCTGAGCCACTCGGAAATTCCTAGGCCCATCAGAGAATCCTGCAACCCACCAAGCAACTGGAAAAACAGGTCATCATCTACACATCCCTGTGCTATTTCCACATGTCAATGTTCAGCCTTAGGCTGTGATGCTCAGGAGGTGACTGCGTTTCTCTGTGGCCCTTGTGAACTAGCGTGCACAAGGGAAGGGCAGGAAAACATGGTCATGGATCAGTGAGGATGGGCGGGGCACCAGCTCCGAGAAATTGAAAGAGAGAAGGTAAGGGCTGAAGGAGCAGGTCCACAAGGGTCCACATTGCTTCGTGCAAAAGAAGAGAGGTGTCAGTGGGCACTTGTACCTGGGGTCCTCTCCCATGGTTAAGGGCTGAAAAGAACTATTACAGACTCGCCTGGTTCAAAGCTTCTTTTCTGAACACAGAAAATGAAATAGATCACTTCTGAAAACACCTAGGATGTGTATTTTACCAACAGAGATATTAGTATTTGTTTAAGTGGCAAAGCATGGAAACTTTGGGATGGAACAGCTGCTGTTTTATTGATAGACCCTAAAACATGGATTCCAACACCCAGGTGTTAGTGTAATGCAAAACTAGTGTTCCACGGTCAAATAAGTGTAGGAGACCAGGAGTTCAACGTTGTTAAATCATTTTCATCACTTGCCCAACTTCTCAGAGCCATTAAATATGCTTATGTGCACCGTGAACCCCAAAGAAAACTGAGAGCAGTGACTAAAATAGGCAGCATTTCTCAACCCTAGTTCTGTAAGGAACTCCTTCTCTGACAGACACGCTAAGCTGGGAGAGGGTTCCACAGCCCACGGTTCAGGAAATGTTCATCCAGAGCAAAGATCAGTAATGCATATGAGAGAGTGGCTGGCCCAGCCATCCTGTGGGGTATGATATTTCCTGACTGGTATTTAGCCAGCCCGTATTCATGACAGAAGAGACATTCTGGAGTCACGAATGATTGGTATTGCTACTAAAAAAGGAGAGTGCCACACCAGCCAACATGGGGCCATTAATATCAATCCAATAGAGGCCAGGCCCTTCCCAGTCCCTCCTCAGGAGGAGGGCGCCTGAGTGGCTCAGTAGGTTAAGCATCCGACTCTTGGTTTTGGCTCAGGTTCATGGGATCAAGCCCTGCATTGGGCTCTGCACTGACAGCACAGAGCCTGCTTAGGATTCTCTCTCTCCCTCTCTCTGCCCCTCCCCCACCCCGACTTGTCTTCTCTCTCTCTCTCTCTCTCTCTCTCTCTCTCTCTCTCTTTCTCTCTCAAAATAAATAAGCTTAAAAAAAAACACCCATTAGGGGCCTTTTTTTTCATTAGAACATATCACTAAATGTATACAGCATAGCAACAGAAAAATCAGACTCTCCCTACTGAAAAAAAAAAAATCACTTTTGGGCTCCTGGGTGGCTTAGTGGGTTAAATGTCTGGCTTCAACTCAGGTCATGAGCTCAGTCTGTGGGTTCGAGCCCTGCATTGGGCTCTGTGCTGACAGCTCAGAGCCTGGAGCCTGCTTCAGATTCTGTGTCTCCCTCTCTCTCTACCCCTCCCCTGCTCATGCTCTGTCTCTCTCTTTCTCTCTCTCAAAAAAACAAACATTAAAAAACATTTTTTAATCCTTTTTTGTGTGACTGGATCCATTCTGTAAAGTGTAGAAACCTATACCATTGGAGTTGACTATTTGTCACAGGTGAGAAGGAAGGGTTATTTGAAAATTTTTCCCAGAAGATAAACTTGGCTAATATTTTTAGGTTGCACTACTTCAAATGCACATAACTTACATTTGCATAAAGGTCAACAGTCTCTACTCCTAGCCAGTTAGTCACCAGTGTTCTTTCAAAAGCATTCTCCAATCTGCCATTTCATTTTCCTTTTCATATCACCAACTTTCACCACACTCACTGGGGTCACAGAGAAACTCCTACCCTCCGTGCCTACAGTATTTCCCCTCCCAACTCATTCTGCATGCTGCTGGCTCAACCTCCCTAAAACAATCACCACTAAACACCCTCATTCAGAGACCTCTGATGCCCCCCTTCTTGGCTTATGGGATGAGCAAACCCAACCCAGCAACTTGCATCTGAGGCTCTCCACAAAGGGACTCCAGGGTCTCTGCCCAGGTCTTCCCAGTAATCTTACAGGACACTTTCTGAGACCTTAAGGCTGCCTTGCTGCTCATAATTCCAAGGCTTTGTACCTCCAGTCACCCGGCAAACATGTCCAGCCTGAGCATTGCCAACTCTAAATCCACAAGAACCCCCAGTCCTCGGGTCCGGGGATCTTTCCATGTGACTCCAGTCCAGCCCTCCCGCTAATCAAACTTCTGTAGCAGGGTCTGTACTCTCCATTAAGTACTTTGTCTTTTATTACCTTCCGTTGCTATTTAACTTTTTCTGTTGATATTTGATTTTTCATGTATCCTTGACTTGGTTCCGCGCAACTAAATTCAAAGTTTCTTAGGGACAGAAAGCCTATCACCTGCTTTTTCTATAATCCCACCAACAATAACAATAATGGGAATAATGGGAGGAGGGGGAGAGGGAAGGAACAGTTTAGTCAGCTTGAATGGGAAAATTCACCCCTCTGAAGGAAAGCATTCGTGCCAACCTCCAATCTCACCCCACCCTCAAAACTATCACAAGAGACTGCAGCTTGGCCTCCTTCAGGTTCCAGGCTCACCGCTGGCAGAGACGGAGACAGGAAAATGAATAAACACAGGCAGGTGCAGCTGTACCTAATAAGTCAGCAAGGTGATGAAATCTTACAGCCATAAACTCCTGCCAAGGTTAACCTCTTGGTTTAAATTTTCTTGCTTTTCCTAAAGGTTGAGACTGGGAAGAACTTGTCTTTTTGCATTCAATGACTTTTTGAGAACAGGGGATACAAAAAAGGGCCTGTGGTACACTGTATGTGTTTATATGCACACGTGTTACAAAAACACCAACACAGATATAGAGAAATAGCATTGAAAATGCTTCAAACTTATTATCGTATCCTTCAAAACTGCAAACCTTCAAAGGTAAGAAGTACAGTAAAAATATCAGCATGGTGAGGCAACTAGAAATCACCATGGTCTTCCCTTCCCTTATAGAAAAACGATTGCTCTTTGTGACCACCTGGGACACCAAAATAGGGACCTGAATCTCCTGAGTTACCTTTGTCTTCATCATTTATTTAAACCTGTTACCTGCCAAATAAACCCCCAGGCCTCAGGTCCGGGGATCTTTCCACGGGACTCCAGTCTAGCCCTCCCCCTAATCAAATCAGATTCTACATTTGATAAAGCACATAATATTCAATTCCTCATCTTTGGGTTACCTCCTCAGAATACAAAACAAAAGTTACAACAAGGGAAAAAGCCAAAGGTTCTGACGGGACCAGCAGGTGGCTGACTTGCCTTCAGCTGATGGGCAAAGATCTCTCACCGGCATATCTGAATGGCACTTGATTTGGGGGCAATCTAATGAGTCAAAAACCAGCCCAATTTACTTAAATTCCAAAGCTTTAAAATTAAAAAAAAAATAATAGATGTCACCTTCCAGCAATGATAGACACGCATATAGAAAGACTGGATATTTAAAAACAAAAATCTCTGAAGGCATCTGAAAGTGACCAACACAACCAAAGCCTGAAAGGCTAGTTCCCAGAGTAAGGAAGCATAGAAGTTGCCCAAAACTCTCTCCCCACCACCACTACTTAGGCATTTGCTGATTTGTAAGTTTTCCAGGAAGAGAGGAGAGAAGCAGAGCAGAAAAGAGCTGATAAACTAAGCAGAGCCATCACCCCTAATAAGGAGATATAATTGGAGGTCAGGGCCTAGCAAAGTGGAGGAGCCCGAGTATACACTCCAGGCTTTCAGTTGGGACCCCTGAAGGGTTACATCTTCTGGATAAGGGAGACTGAATTAACATGATCTATTCCTACTATAAAACTTTGCCTGCCTGTCAGAAACTAAAGAAAAAAAAATCCTCTGTGGGAGAACATCTCATCACAAGTCACCATAGTTTTTCATCTATAATGCCCAAGATTCAGTTAAAAGTTACCAGGCATAACAAGAGACAGGATCAAGAGGAAAAGAAAAACAGACAATTGAAATAATCTCATGGGTGGTACAGGTATTGGGGTTATTAGAATGAACTTTAAAATAGCTGATTAACATATTTAAGAACATAGATGACAAGATGAGAATCGCACCAAAGACCTGGAATATATATATATTGAAAGAGAGATAGAGACAGAGACAGAGAATCAAATGGAAATTCTAGAACTGAAAAAATACATTGTAACAGAAGAAACTGAGAATGCTATAGATGAATTTATAGCAGAACAGACCCAGCTGAAGAGAGAATTAGTGATCTGGAAGATGACAGTTCAGTAGAAAATGTCCAGAGTGAGACATGGAAAGGAAAAAGAAAAATCCAAATAAATCCAAAATGGAGAGTATTTGAATCTGTTAAAAAGGGCAAATACTTATTGATTACATGCCATAGGCTAGACACAGTTGTTTTCCAGTAACTAAGTCTGATTTCATAAGACATACTGATTTGTATGTTACACATTTGAGGAAAAGCATTCAGAATTGGTATTTAAAAGAGACTTTATTTTTAAAATATATTCACAATAATAGCACTGTAGAGAACACTTTACCATGAACAAAGTGTGAAGTCTACTACAAGAACACAATGGTCTTTGAAGTTGGAAAAAACAATGTTCGCACGCTGCTGTCATCTGTTACCTGGACATACTGTGAGTCTCAGTTTCTTTATCTATGAAAGGCAACAATACCTTCCTAAAAGGCTACTAGGATAATTAAATTAATTAAAGTACATAAATACATAGCAAAAACCCATAGACTAAATAAATGTTAGTTCTCTTCCGTCTTTCACCAAGTCTCATTTATTTAAAAAGCATTGAGTATGTGATTTATTCCATGAAACAAACACATGTAATACACACCCTTTACAGATTCTATGGCAAAAATATATGCTACATCCTCGGGCCAACAACAGTCAAGTCCATATCAGTTCAAAGAAAATGCTGGGTTTTGCCTTAAAAAATGGTGATGGTGCTGTCAGAAATGCTGAAAAAGCTGGTTTGGTGAAGAAAGTGAGGAGTTTGTCCCAGAATATGTTGAATTTTTAGGGGCTAATCTGTCTCCTAACTGGAGATGTTCATCAATAGTTAGAAATCTGTGCCTGGAGCTTCAGAGAGAGGCAGAAGTGGAGATTGGGTGGATAAGGAAAGTCAAGGGATTGGCTGAAACCACCATGGGAAAAACGTACAGCAGGAAAAAAGGGTAACTCTACTAAATATAGCCAGTGCTTTGGGAAGCTTCAGGAAGAAGTCAAGGAGTTCCCACAGCCAGAATGAGCATCAGAACACAGCATGGGTCTCTTGGGGCTTATTTTACCTCATGAGTCACAGTTATGTTCCACTAACTAGATCTAGGCTCCCTACCGCATGGTTTCATAGCAGCCTGTACTTTTCCTTTGTGGTCCTAATCATAATTGCATTTAAGTAATTTTTGTGAAATGGATGGTATATTGCCTTTCCTCCTAGATTTGATGATCCTTGAGGGCAGGGGTTGTCTCTTGTTCACCACCATATCCCCAGTACCTAACTAGCGAAGCGCCTTGCAGATAGTTAGCACCTTTCAATAAATGTAATAAATAAAAGAGTGAGTAAAATCAGTTCAGTGGTCAGGAGCCTAGAATCCTGCTTCTCAAAGTGTGGTCCAGCAGCATCACCATCACCTGAGTGCTTATTAGAAATGCAAATTCTCAGGCTCGCCCCAGACCTACAACCCCCTTGTATGCACATAAAAGTTTGAAAAGCACTGTCTCAGTATAGGCACTTTTGATAACGAGGCCAAGAAAACCTCCCCTTGAATGAGTGGAGGAAGATGAGGGGAATGATTTTGACTCAGTAGCCTGTTTTCAACCAAAATTATTAGGGAACTTGTATTTTTCAAAGACAACTATGATGTACAAAGACTATCTGACTGCCTGCTCTCAAATCAGATGTTCTCACTTTGGCTGCACATTAGCACCCATTGGAAATTTAAAAAAATACTGACTCCCACCTCCCTTTCCCAGAGATTCTGATTAAATGAGTCTGGAGGTTGGCTGGGCCACAAGGATTTAATAAAGTCCCAGGTGACTCTGAAGTGCAGCGAAGGTTGAGAACCACTGTCCTAGGTAAGTCCAACTCCTACAACTGGAGCCTCTGAGCCAGGTGTGCCCCAGACTATACCAAGCCTCTCTCTAGCTATGGGTTATGCTGAGGCCTAAGGAAGTGGATGACCAGCTTAACCTTGAGCCACCTGGCTGCTGGTCTCACTCAGAACCTGACTGTATTTTGATCGTATTCTAAGGCACATGAAGGCTTTGTTGCCAAGCTCTTTGATGACTGCCCTTCTCCCAGTCAAATTCCCAAGACCTTCCCATGTCAATATTCTATTACCAATGAAGAAGAGTTTTGTCTCAAATACCAGCACCATTTGATTGAGCCTGTAGAGTAAAAAGTATTTTGCTATGCCCTAGTATTTCCAGATACCACCTATGATTCAGTTATCAGCTTCTTGGCCTATATCTTCAGTCCCCTTACCATTCCCATCTCTACTTTCAGGCTTCTTTGATGCTACCCATCTGACTTCCAGTTTTCCACTCTACCCTCACTCAGTTTAGACATTCCAAGCCTTGGACTATGCTTGGATCTTCCCTTAAAAGAATTCACATATTGCTTGTCCTTCCCCATTGTGACTTAAGCTCCCAGTGTGAGAAAAGCCACCAGACTTCACCCAAATGCACTCATGTTTGCCCTGTTCCAATGTCTGGAGTACAGCCTTATTCATTGTCTCAGCACTGGCTTTCCTTCTTTATCCTCTCTCATACACCAAAAACTACATCCTGAAGAATGATAGCTCCTGTGTCCAGAGATTTATATTTCACTTTAGAATTGTCAGTTTGTCACCCTTCTTAACAAAAGTTAAAACCAGGCAGTCATTCTAAGCAATGGCTTGGAGAGAGATACTAACCATAATATTAATCCTCTAATAAGGATTCTAAACTTGGGTCTGAAGCTCCCCATATGGGCATCAGCGGGTTTGTGATGTCTTCTCCTTTGTTGTTAGGCAAAGTGTGTATGGTGAACATACTTACATTTTTCTATGCAGAAAGTCCACAATTTTAATAAGATCTTCAAAAGAGTTCTGAAGCACATGAAATTAATCATTTGGAAAATGCCAATCAAAACCACAATGAAATACCACTTTACACCCATTTGGATGGCTATTAATGGTGGGGGGAGGAAGAAAAGAAAACAAGTGTTGGTGAGGATGTGGAGAGATTCGAATCCTTGTGCATTTTTGGTGGGAATGTGAAATGGTTCAGCTGTTGTAGGGAACAGTATGGTGGTTCCATACAGATTAAATATAGACTTATCATATGACCCAGCAATTCCACTTCCAGGTATATACCCCAAAAAATTGAAAGCAGAGACTCAAACAGATATGTGTATGTCCGTGTTTTCTAGCAGCATTTGCAATAACCAAAAAGCAGAAATAACCCAAATGTCCATTGATGATTGAATGAATAAACAAAAGGTGATATATTTAAAATGGGAGGAAATTCTGATACATGCTACACCATGAATGAACCTTGAAGTCATTATGCTACATTAAATAAGCCAGACACAAAAGGAAAAATATTGTATGATTCCACTTATACAAGGTACCTAGAGTAGGCAAATTCATGGAGACAAAAAGTAAAATGCAGATTAGTAGGGGCTAGGAAGAGGGGTATATTGGGATTTATTGTTTAATAGGTACGGAGTTTCAGTTTGGGATGATGAAAAAGTTCTGGAGATAGACAGCAGTGATGGTTTTGCAACATTATGAATGCACTTAATGCCATGAATTGTACACTTAAAAAGAGTTAAAATGGTAAGTTTTATGTTATGTATATTTTACCATAATAAAAAGTGGTTTAAATATAAATTTTATGGTAGGTATATGTTACCACAATAAAAAAAAAGAGTCATAAACCCAAAAATATATAAGCCTCCACCTAATGGAAGGAGAAGTTGAGCCTCAGACCCATTCACCTGTCACATATATTTGAAAGGCTTGAAAAATTCCCTCACTACCACCCTGCCTCATCTGTTTGGTAAATTATCCTTCAAAACTTGGATTAAACATCAAAGCCATCATGAAGCATCCCCACTTGCCTTCAAGCAGAGTAAGGTAACTCCTCTTCTGAACTCTCCAAGGTCCCTTGGACGAAACTCCTACACATTATATTGTATAACATGGCCTAATCAGTAAATGATAATTGAATGAATTTTGAATAAAAGAATGAACAAATTTATATATTCACGTGCCTCTCTAGTTCTCCTTGATAGGGAAAAAGAACAACAAAATTTCCAAGTTGGAAGAGCTCTTAGCAGTCATTCCCCTAGGGGCACCTGGATGGCTCAGTTAAGAGTCTGACTTTGGCTCAGGTCATGATCTTGTGGTTTGCAAATTTGAGCCCACATCAGACTCTCTGCTGTCAGCACATGGAGACTGCTTTGGATCCTCTGCCCCCTCTTTCTCTCTGCCCCACCCCACTCATTCTCTCTCTCTCTCAAAAGAAATAAACTTTTTTTAAAAAAGAAAAAAAAAAGAAGTCATTCCCCTAATATATCAAGTGATTTCAAAGAAAAAAAGCATATAATTCTTAGCAAACGTTTGTTTTCTGTTTCCTGTCCTCTCTTCCCTCAAATTTTATTTCTCTCACCATAATCACTCCTAGTCAACAATGTCTTGAAATTGCAACTGAAATTATCCAACCACAATGGCTAAAGGAATTGGGAACAAGGAAATAAAATTGCCATTATTTGCAAATGATATTATTGTCTGCCCAGAACACTGAAAAGGATCCGCTGACAATACATTAAAAATAACAGAAAAGTTTATGGGATGCCTGGGCGGCTCAGTCATTAAGCATCTGACTTCAGCTCAGGTCATGATCTCACAATTGGTGAGTTCAAGTGCCACTTCAGGTGAGCTCGTGCCCCACTTTTGGTGAGCTCCAGCCCTGCTTTGGGTGAGCATGAGCCCCATTTTGAGTAAAAACATGAGCTCTAGGTGAGCCTCGCTTCTCTGTTTCTCTCTCTCTCTCTCTCTCTCTCTCTCTCTCTCTCTCTCCCTCTGCCCTTGCTCATTTGCACCCTTTCCCTCTCTCTCTGGGGAAAAAAAAAAGAAAAGTTTAGCAAAGTTGCTGGATATAAAAATAATATACAAATATCAGCTGCATTTCTATTCAACAGAAACAACCAGAAAAAGTAATTAAAAAGAAAACATTACTTACAGTAGCACAAGAGAATATCAAATTCCTAGGAATAAACCTAATGAAAGATGGTAGGATCTCTTTAGGGAAATTCATAAAGCTTTATTAGGAGACATTAACTTACTGTTATAAATAGCCAATCTTCTTCCAAAGTGATTTAAGAATTCAGTGCAATTCTACTCAAAATTCCAATAGGGTTTGGGCTGCCTGGCTGGCTCAGTCAGAAGAGCATGTGACTATTGATCTTGGGTTTATGAGTTTGAGCCCCATACTGGTGTAGTGATAGATAGATAGATAGATAGATACATAGATACATAGATACATAGATACATAGATAGATAGAGTTTTTTTTATAAAAGTCCTAACAGGGCTTTTCATAAAACTTAGTAAGATGATTCCAAAATTTATATGGAAGAATAAAAGGCTAAGAATAGGCAGAACACATACGATAAAGAAAAATAGAGAAGCACCTGGGTGGCTCAGTCAGTTAAGCATCCAACTCCGGCTCAGATCATGATCTCATGGTTCGTGGGTTCGAGCCCTGCATCAGGCTCAGTGCTGACAGCTCAGAGCCTGGAGCCTGCTTTGCATTCTGTGTCTCCCTCTCTCTCTGCCCCTCCCTGGCTCACACACACACACACTGTCTCTCTCTCTCTCTCTCTCTCTCTCTCAAAAATGAACAAATGTTTAAAAATTTTTAATAAAAATAATAAAAAATAATAAAATTTTTAAAAAGAAAATTAGAGAGAAAAGACTTGCCCTATGGGTATCAAAACTTACTATGAGCTACAGTAATGAAAATCATGGGTATTAGCACAGAAATGAACAAAGTGAGCCATGAAATAGAATAAAGAACATAGAAAGAGACATTTACACATATGGGATTTTAAAATCTGATAGAAATGGCTTGTCATATCAGTAAAGACAAGAGTGAGTTTTCACTATACAGAGCTAGAAAAACTAGTTTCCCATGAGAAAAAGTATGAAACTGGATCCTTACCACACACCATATAAAAAATTAACTCCAGGTAAGTCCAGGATTTAAATGTTGCTATAAACCGAGTATTTATGAATGCCAGAAAGAAAGAAAGAAAGAAAGAAAGAAAGAAAGAAAGAAAGAAAGAAAAGGGAGGGAAGGAAGGAAAGAAGGAGAAAGAAAGAAAGAAAGAAAGAAAGAAGAAAGAAAGAAAGAAAGAAGAAAGAAAAGAAGAAGAAGAAGAAGAAGAAGAAGAAGAAGAAGAAGAAGAAGAAAGGAAGGAAGGAAGGAAGGAAGGAAGGAAGGAAGAAAAGTTAATCAAAACCAGCAGTGCTTAGGGAAATGCAAATCAAGACCACAATGAGATATCATTTTAAATGATTCCACTGACAAGAGTTTTAAAGCCTGATAATACTAAGTGTTGGAGAGATGTGGATCCACAAGATCTTTCACACTGCTAGCAAGCATAGAAATTAGTGCAACCTTTGGGGAAATTGTTAGGTATCATCTGCTAAAGTGGAACATTTTCACCCCAACAATTCCACACTTAGACATAGACTGCAAGAGATAATGGCTGACGTACAACAGAAGACATGTACGAAAGTGTGCACAGCACCTCTTTCATACAAGTAAAAACCTAGGCACAGTCACAGTTTCTATTAACAGGACAGTGGATGAATAAATTGTGGTCTACTCATACAACATAATATTATTCAGCAGTCAAAATAAATAAATTCAAACAACATCAAACAATATGACTGAACCACAGCAACATAGTTTTGAGTGAAAAAAAAGTTACGTTCCAAAAGATCACACAGAGCAGAATACAACCATTTTAAAAACTGAAAAATAACTAAAATCTTTTTAAATACTTTATAGGAAACCATGTAGGAAGGAAAATTAAATTCAAGAAAACTAGATAAAAAGAAACACAAAAGAATGGACTCAGAATCCAGGATGGTGGTACCGTAGATAGAAGGAAGCAGGAAGCTGAAAGTGAGGAGGGCACATACAGTCAGACATCCCTTATTGTTAAGGTTCCCAGTTTATGGATGCTTATTACACTATTATAAACAAATTAACAAATAAAGAAGAGGGAGCCCTTGCAAGTTCTAATGCTATGAGTGTGTTGTGAACTAGGGATTATGATTAACCCAACTCTGTGTAGTAGAACTAATTTAAGGAAAACAAAAACCAGACGAAAAATGGCTTTTCTAGAGGTATGATTAAAAAGGACAGTTCTATTCTTAAGAAAATTTCTGCTTCCAGCTTTTAAAAATGATCCTTGTTTAGAAGGCTATCCATACATAGACAAAGCAAATGTTGTAATAACAACATTAAGGAGAATCGATGTATGATATGAATTTACATTAAAAAAAAAAAAAAACATGGAAGGAGGAATGAATCACATTAAGTAGTCCAATACTAACTTTTTTACAAGTTAAGTGTCATCATTTATTTAAACCCAAATTCCATGTACAAAACTTTAGTTTGCCCAAACTCTCCAGAGTATTCAACTTAATAATTCTATGGAATGTTCAAAAGTAATCAGGAAAAGGGGGGGCCCAGTCTAATAAAGAAGGGAAACTCTGAAGGTTAAGTAAAATTAAACCAGTTTTGGGGCACCTGGGTGGTTCAGTCAGTTAAGAATCTGACTCTTGATCTCACCTCAGGTCTTAATCTCAGGGTCATGAGTTCAAGCCCCACACTGGGCTCCACGCCAGACATGGAAACTTAAAAAAAAAAAAAATTAACGGGTTTCTTCTTCACACAGGGCTTCTCTGAGCGCTTTACATGCTAGCATGCAGTTTGATCACCAAGAGCAGGGACTATAGGGTTCCCCAAGGATACTGACCACAGAACCCTTTTTACAGAGAGCCAATATCCTGCTATAGAATATAGTTGGGAAATTCTATTGTAGTTTTCTTTGTGGGGGAGGAGTTGGTTTTTATAAAGTAAGCTCATGAAGACAATGAAGGAAGGAAACCTAACAAATCAGACATAAAGCAAAACTAACAACAAAAGTGACAACAGCACATCACTCGCCTTTTGCCAGGACATTTTCTCTGTGGCTCTTTGCTGTCTCCAGGACAGCTGGTGGGCCTTGGCCATCCTGGACAAGGTTTGTGTGCATGAGGAAAGCATTCATTTACAGGGAGTTCCCCCGGGTACATTTTGGGAGGTAGCACTCCATCTGTTCGAAAACTTCAGACTGTGTATTTGCAAGATTCTCTATGATACGATTTCAACAAAAACCGTGAAGTTTTTACAACTGTGTGTAACTCACAAAATAGTAATGGACAAAGACTTCTCTTTTTTAAAGAAAACAAGAGGTACTATAATCTGTCTGTAAGGAGGTCAACATCATCCATTAAGCACTAGGGCTAGTGGGGTGTTTCAAGAAAAACCAGACCCCATGCTTTCAGTGACTGTGGTTCCTTATCACTGACAACAAATATCTAAGGTCATTTATAGTAGATTCTACTAGGCTTAGCAGATGAAAACAGGCATAAAATGTGGGGTTATAAGCTAAGTCAGAAAGACAGGACATGTAAACTTTTTTTTAGCTTTCTTTTTTCATTGTTGTTTATTTATTTATTTTGAGAGAGAGAGAGCACAGAAGGGGGCAGAGAGAAAGGGAGAGAGAATCCCACACAGGCTCCATACTGTCAGCATGGAGCCCAGTGTGGGGATTGAACTCACGAATTGAGAGATCATGACCTGAGCTGAAGCTAGACGCTTAACTGACTGAGCCACCCAGGTGCCCTTGTAAACTATTTTAATATGGTATTAAAATAGTTATTAATGGTATATAAAAAATAGTTATTAATGATATATAAAATAAGTATCCTGTCGGGATGGCTATTATCAAAAAGATAAAAGATACTGATTGTTGGCAAGGCTGTGGAGAGAAGGGAAGCCGGTGCTCTGTCACTGGGAATGTAAATTAGTACAACAATTATGGAAAACAATACGGAGGTGTCTCAAAAAATTACAAATAGAGCTAGCTACCATATGATCCAGAAGTCCCACTTCTGGGTATGTATCTGAAGAAAATGAAATCAGTATTTCAGATACATCTGCATTCCTATGTTCACTGCAGCATTATTCATAACAGCCAAGATATAGAAACAACCTAAGTGTCCATCAACTGATGAATGGATAAATTGTGGTACACACACACACACACACAGAGTGAAATATTCAGTGTTAAAAAAGAAGGAAATCCTGTCATTTGCAATCACATGGATGATTCTGGAGGACGTGATGCTAAGTAAAATAAGCCAAACCCAGAAAAATACTATGTGATTTCACTTATGTATAAAATCCTAAAAGTCAAATTCATAGAAATAGAGGGCAGAATGGTGGTTAACTGGGGCAGAGGTGGGGTGGGGGAAATGTTGACCAATGGGTACAAAGTTTCAGTTATTCAGGAATAGTAAGTTCTAGAGATCTAATGTACAATATGGTGTCTATATGGCATTGTACAATATTTGCTAAGAGAGTTAACTCTTCATGGTTCTTACCACAAGAAAATGGTAACTATGTGAGGTGATAGATATATTAATTAGCTTGACTACAGTAATCATTTCACAATGTATATGTATATCAAAGCATTATGTTGTACAACTTAAGCACAATACAATTTTTATTTTTAAAATTTTTTTTTCAACGTTTATTTATTTTTGGGACAGAGAGAGACAGAGCATGAACAGAGGAGGGGCAGAGAGAGAGGGAGACACAGAATCGGAAACAGGCTCCAGGCTCTGAGCCATCAGCCCAGAGCCCGACGCGGGGCTCGAACTCACGGACCGCGAGATCGTGACCTGGCTGAAGTCGGACGCTCAACCGACTGCACCACCCAGGCGCCCCTACAATTTTTACTTTTAAAAGTAAAGTATTGTAGGGAAAGTTCCACGGTGCACCTAGGGGGCTCAGTCAGTTGAGCATCTGACTTTGGCTCAGGTCATGATCTCGCAGTTGGTGAGTTCCAGTCCCACATGGGGCTCGCTGCTGTCAGTGCAGAGCCCGCTTCAGATCCTCTGTCCCCGTCTCTCTCTCTCTCTCTGCCCCTCTCCCACTTGTGCTCTCTTTCTCTCTCTCTCAAACAGATATAAACATTTAAAAAAGAAAGAAAGAAAGAAAGAAAGAAAGAAAGAAAGAAAGAAAGAAAGAAAGAAAGAAAG
>NW_024412432.1:6933380-6940228 GCF_014898765.1 Herpailurus yagouaroundi | reverse complement strand
AAGAAAGAAAGAAAGAAAGAAAGAAAGAAAGAAAGAAAGAAAGAAAGAAAGAAAGAAATAGGAAAGTTGTTGAAGCCAGAAACTGTTGAAGGTGGACCCTGGAAAGAAGTAAGACATCTCAGGCTCTGTGCCAAATGAAGGATGATAGTGATCAATCAGAAGGAAAGGGACAGCGGTCCTGTAGTTAGCTGGAAGTGTGCATGCAAACACACAGGCAGGAAGGAGAGTAGAGGCCAGCAGCCGACCAATTTGAGTCAAACAATCCAGGCATGAACACGGAGCCCACACCCTCCCCTGAGAGCCACAGGAGCTGCGTTTGTACAAGTTTACAAGGTGGCAGGGACAGGACAGTTCTGGCTCCAGGCGCTGTTGCAGGGGCATCCTAGTGTAAGCACAGCAGGAGAGTGACTCCTTTGGTGGTCTGGTTCCGCTGTGTGCTTTTGAACCATTCCAGGGAGCTTAGCCCGGAATTTGTTTCTGACCCTGCCAATGAGTCTGTGAGCTGTCTACACCACTTGATAAATCCTTGTGTGCTGAAATGAACTACTGTGGTTTCTAAATTTCAGAGTTTAAGAATAAGCACCTATTCCTTAAGAGAATGTGTTTTAAAGGCCTTCGTAGTAATCAGTATAAAACTTTCCTCCACAGGGGTGCCTGGGTGGTGCAGTCGGTTAAGCGTCCGACTTCAGCCAGGTCACGATCTCGCGGTCCGTGAGTTCGAGCCCCGCGTCGGGCTCTGGGCTGATGGCTCAGAGCCTGGAGCCTGTTTCCGATTCTGTGTCTCCCTCTCTCTCTGCCCCTCGCCCGTTCATGCTCTGTCTCTCTCTATCCCAAAAATAAATAAACGTTGAAAAAAAAAATTTTTTTAAATAAATAAATAAAACTTTCCTCCACAATCCCTATCAACTTTTTAAAAGATCTTACTTAGATCAAGTGTTCCTTATCTGTTTCCACACTAGCTATGGGAAAAGATGCTATGGAAGTCTGCGGCACACATGTGAGCATGTTTCTAAATAATATTCCTCACCAATATAGAATACACATAATACTGAAATTTCTGTAAGTCATAAATTCCCCCAGTCATGGGGAAATGTGGCAAAGGACAAGGTGGTCACGTGTGTGGGTAGGCATGGCTATGATATGTTGCCAATTTTCAAAGGGGTATAAAATATCAATTCTTAGACAAGCAAACATCTCAAATCTACTGAAAGGGAAATAATTCAGGTTTGGGAAATATCATTTGCACCCTAGTAAAATCAAAGCAGTTGAAGAAAGAAACCATATAGAGAAATGCTGTATCTTGTAGACATAGAAGTCTAGAGACACAGTCTAGTAATTTTTTAAGTAAAATAAAGTCCACTGCTGTGGATACCAAATAAATATATGTCGATGACTTAGCTTCCGTGTACACTGAAGGATTGTTGTAACTCTGTCCCCAGGGCCTCAGCCAGAGAAACAAGTTATCAGTGACCAGCTCACTAATAAATCCTCATCGAGATACCAGACCACCAAGGATTCTACACCAAGGGGCTGGGGAAGATTGTACATAGACAACAAACCTGAGTTATGCTATTTGTTCCCTGGTATGTAGAATTACATGTACTTACTGTATATATTTCTCATGTTAAAATGCCCTTCAATAATCTGATATGGAAAATCAGCTGGTTTGCCTTCAACACTAGCACCATCTCATTAGACCGCAAGGTAATTCATAAAGAATTTAACAAGCATATGATGAATTTTCCCGTTCCTTTTTGATCTCTAGGAGACAGGATATCTCCTACACAGAGGAGGATATTTTGAAACAGATATCTTGACTGCGGCAGAGCTCTTAATTACATTAAGCAATTTCATTAAACCCAAGAAAAATAATTTAGAAGTATTTAAGTCTTTCAGGCCATTAAATTCTGAGCCAGAGACATGTTGTATCTCACATCTAGAACTGGCTTTCCTGTCAAACCCCTGGGGACGCAGTGCATCCCACACAGATCACCCATTTCAGGAAAGCATGGGAAATATCATCTTGAATCACTGAGTTCGCTTTTGGGATTCCCACTACCCAGATGTGATTCAGGTCAACTAGAGAAGGGCGACAAGTTAGTGTGAAATAATATAAAGAATGTAAGGCTAGACATCAGAAGACTTGTATTACAGCTCCCATTCAGGCACTAACGTACCATGTGATGTACACATACATGCATGTGCGCATACACACACACACACACACACACACACACACACACACACACACACAGATTGCTTATCTATAAAAATCAGATGAATTTAACCAAGAGAGTTCAAAATTCTCTCAAGGCTGATGATTCTAAAATACCTTCAAAATTTTAGGGAAAGAAAAAACTCTTTTATCAGATTCTACTGTGTTAATAAATATATTTTATAATGCATAGTATATATTACATATAATATTATACATTACATGACATATGTTAATATAGTAATATATAATCCTACAGCAAAGAATTACTACCTCTTGCATGAGCATATATATCTACATTGATCAACAGTGAATAATAGCTTATGTATACTTCCACTAAATTCCACCCAAAGGCACAATTTTGAAATTTGAGACCAATAGACATATAGAGCTAGAAAAACCTACTTTGGGGGCACCTGGGTGGCTCAGTTATATAAGTTCAACTTCAGCTCAGGTCATGATCTCAGGGTTTATGAGTTCAAGCCCCGCATCAGGCTCTGTGCTGACAGCTCAGGGCCTGGAGCTTGCTTCAGATTCTGTGTCTCCTCTCTCTCTGCCCCTCCCCTGCTTGCATTCTGTCTCTGTCTCTGTCTCTCTCTCTCTCTCAAAAATAAACATTAAAATAACTTAAAAAATAAAAATTATATAAATAAATAAATAAATAAATAAATAAATAAATAAATAACCTACTTTGCTTACTCATGACTCTGAGAGCTCACCAAGGTTGACCATCACCAAGCATCTCTTCCAGGCTGTACCCTCAACAAAAGCCTAAGGACTTGACCGCCAGGGCTTCCATAGTCCCTCAGGAGACACATTCCATGGCCAGCAGGCCACAGAGAAAAGAAATGTCCTTTCCCAAATATGGCACTCCACAGTGCCTGCCATTCAAGAGGCCAACCCTTCCCCATCTTCTCAACTTACGTATTCTTTTCCAGGTAGACCAACCTGGTTCCACTGGCCCATGAATCTATGTCTAAGCCACTAAAACCTGAAACATAATGGGGGCTTATTCCATGCCTTTGCTTAAAGAAACATGAGTTAATGTTACAATTTACACACACATATACCCCACTAAGACCTTTGATAACAATTACTGAATATTCAGCTCTATGTCTGAGTTTTAAAACACGAAAAATTGAAGTCAACTCTTGCATTAACAATGACATCTTGAATCAATATGATGCCATAAAGTAATTATGAATAGTCTCCCAAAAACCACTGGGAGTATGTTTTATCTAAGCATTTGGTTAGCAGGGATCCTTGCAACACTGTGTGCATGGCAAATAGGATTATTTCCCATCTATCCCCTGCCATTCACCTAATTTGACATGCTGCTTATTTTCAGCAGAGCAAAGAAGAGAATACTAATGGTGTCACCCAAGTTATCATCACCAGGAAGCAAAATTTACACCAGCGGTCACAATCTTGTGCGGAAAATATCATTAGCAATGGATGATATGAAAGGTCACTGAACAGCCATCTTCCAAAATGAATCAAGTGAACTTTGTTAAAAGCACTTCTAAATTCTCTCTTGTGCCTAAAAACCAAGACTACCTACCACCCGTCCCTCCCCACCCACAAAGCCCATCTCAATGGAGTAAGAGAAAGCTAAAGACCATACGTGGTATTTCTCTTTACTTGTAAAAAATTTAATGTTAATACAAACCACCTTTTCCCCTTCTCAGAAATCTGTGCTGAAAGACTTCTGAAGACATCAGTGGGACATAAAAACAGCTCTCCAGGATGCTGCTCTAGTTGAACTTCACACACCACAGTAGTAGCTAGGCTCTCAACAGATGCATTTAGTGAGACTAATATTTACTGAGCACTGTCTAGCCGGCAGCCCTACTCTGCAGACTAGTCTCCGATGTCCTGGGAGAGCCCTCAGTTAATCCAGCTAGGGAGAGGAATTTCACCAAAGATTACCCCGTGGAAGGAACAACAACGGAAATATGAACTAGCAGAGAAGAGGGAACAATCAAGTTGAGTCTGAAGAGCTCCCACGGCCAACTGCACATCACAAGGGCTTTGAGACATGAAGAGGGTTGGAGTTTGAAGGGGAAGGATTCAGCACCCCCAAAATGATAAAAAAAAATCCCACCAAAATGTCTTCACTAGAAGACTACGGGTTAACTGCCCATTGCAGTGATGTAAAGCTAGCTCAGAATACATTTTCATCCAAGTTCCAATCAAGAACGACAGACCTGAGTTTTCACCAATTGTTGGTTACAGCCAGAATAGAAATAGATCCCAAGCTATTAAGTCTTAGATTTTTTCTCCTATCAGCATAACTGGTCGTGAGACTACCTGGCTATACCAAAATTTATACTGCTTTTACTGCCTTTTAAAAGAAGCACACTTAACCACTGAGGTGTTCCTACAAGTCTATTACAGTTACCTAATTTACATACAACTAAATAATTGGCATTGAAGATGCACAGACATCTCAGTGATACTGCTCTCCTTCAGCTCAGCTGCAGATAAAACATAGCAATTGCTCAAGAAGGAAGAAGAGAATAAAAGTATGTTGTTTGGAGCCCCTTTGAAACACCTCACTCTGCGTTAGTCCTGAGCTAACATTAATTTTGCACAGCTTCATTGACTTAGCCATCTTTAAATGCAAATTTAGTCATGGAGGCCACTGAAACCCAAGTAGAAATTGATCAACAGTGAAAGAAAATGCTCCACTGCTTAAAACTATAGATTAAGACACATAGGATTACAAAAGAAGATAATGAAGCCATAACAGAACATCTACAATTTAGAAAAGGGGACTCCTGTTCTTTAAAAAATTTGGATACAATACTTCCACTTTCTTGATATGTTTTAATCATTCTCTGCATTTCATTTCACACTCAAAACCCCATATTTCCATGAAGATCTCTAAGGCTAACCAAAGGTTTATCCACTCAGTGGTGAGAGGTTTTTTTTAATGTTTATTTATTTTTAAGAGAGAGAGTGTGTGAGTGGGGTAGGGGCAGAGCGGGGAGGTGGGGGGACAGAGGATCTGAAGCGGGTTCCATGCTGGCAGCAGTAAGTCTGATGGGGGCCCGAACTCATGAACCGCAAGATCATGACCTGAGCGGAAGTCAGACGCTCAACAGACTGAGCTACCCAGGTGCCCCTCAATGGTAAGGTTTTAAGAGCAGGCATTTTATTCATCGACAAGTCTCCTTCCCACTCCCCAAAACTGATACTGGACCATCAGCATCACCCTCACTAAATGTTTGACCTATTATTTAAAGAACACAAACAGCAAAGCAAATGACTTCAGACACTGTCCATGTTCCATAATGAAGAAAACCCTATAAGGAAAGTGGGGAAAAGAAATTAAGTAGGCTACAAGGAACAAGAGATTTTCAGACCAGAGGGATTTCTTCCATTTCCCACTTAGTTGAAGCTCAGTCCCACAGACATATGTGTATTTTTTAAATGACAGGTCTGCCTCAGGTCTCAGGTCATTTTAACAATCCTCTCAATTGGCCCTGCTGTGACCCATGGCAGAAACCCGCAGGATCTCATACTAGGTAAGCAGAGATGGAAGGAAAGAAAAGTATTCCAACTGCTGTGCTATGGGGACTTGGCACCACATCTTAGGACCACTTGAGAGATAAGCATTTAGAATAATAAACTAATATAAGCTCATTATGAAACTCAGCAAAACCACCTGAGCAGTCCGGCTGCCCACACGATCAAAGGTGCCACTTCCCTGTTTCAGACATTTTGTCATTGAACTTCTCTGCAGTCCTATTGAATTCACCACTTTTTTAGTCATTATTTGTGATTCAACCTCAAATACCTATAGAAAAATTATTTTAAGAGCTGCTGTTTAAAATAATACTATTAAAAATGTTTAAGTAAATGCTGTTAAAAATATAGCTTCAAGCTATCTATCCAGGTAGATCATTTGCTAATCAAAATCTCAATAAATCTAACAACCAAGTACAATAAACACAGAGAAACTAGGGGGCTCATGACTTACACCCAGCCTCCCCAGGTCAGACACCCCCAATCAGCCAGGTCACTGAAATGTCAAAGACAAGGGGGGGGTCCAAACTTTGTTCCAATCCTAATAAATAAGATTTATGTTTCCTGCCTTACTGCTCTTCAGTTCTCCCAACACTAAAATACATAAACACCCAACCTTTTTTTATATTCTATCACCTTACTTTTTAACTGCTAATTGTGCCTTTCCCCTGCAGTCATTACAGGAACTTACCCGGGGACCTGCTCACCCCAGAAGCAGAAACACCTGCAAATCTGTCAAAAACACTAGACCATTAGCAACGGGGCCTATCTGAAGAGGGACACTCTTGGGAAAGATTGCAATGGAAAAACAAACAGACATTTTTCTAACTTCCTTTCGCAGCTCTACATTCTATAATGGAATTAGCACTGAATCCATTTGGCACAAAAGAGATCTGGAAAACGGAGGAGACAGGAACACTAGGAAAACAAAATTCTTTTTGAAAAAAGAATGCCTTTAATGAGCTTTCTAAAATTTGCAGGCTGAAAGCCTGATTAACTAGTTTGTAAAAGATCCACTTTGTTAGCCTCTGGCTCGCTCTCTCTCTTTCTCTGTCACACACACACACACACACACACACACACACACACACACACACACACA
>NW_024412432.1:6884856-6933370 GCF_014898765.1 Herpailurus yagouaroundi | reverse complement strand
ACACACACACACACACACACACACACACACACACACACACACACACAGTTCCCTGTTGCCAGTAGCAGCCATTAGAAAGTAAGAACAACAGGGGATGCCTGGGTGGCTCAGTCAGTTGAGTGTCCAGCTTCAGCTGAGGTCATGATCTTGCAGTTAGTGGGTTCAAGCCCTGCATTGGGCTCTATGCTGACAGCTCAAAACCTGGAACCTGCTTCAAGTTCTGTGTGTCCCTCTCTTTCTTTGCCCTTCACCTATTCATGTTCTCTGTCTCTCAAAAATGAAGAAACATTAAAAAAAAATTTTTTTAAGTAAGAATAAAGCAAAAAGTGCATGGAAAGTCAAACATTACAGTCCAGCAGATCCCAATGTGTCCTGACCCCACTGTTTCATGAGATGCTTTATTTTTTAAAATTCCAGGTCAAAAATAATAATAAAAAAAATAATAATAATAAAATAAAATTCCAGGTCAAATGACTTCTATAATCACCATACATATATTTCAGTCCCAGAGAAGCACAATAAGCATACTGAAGGCTCTGTGAAGTCCTGCCATTTCAAAAAAAAAGCAGGGGGAATTTATTTAAGCCTTATTCTCCAATGAAATCCCTTTCTTAGTAGAATACCTAGAATATTTCAGGACATACAACCTTATCCCTTTGCACACTCTTTGCTACCTTGATTCACTTTGAGTATAGAAACTCGAGACAAGGGAACGCTTACTAGTTAGTTTACCGTTCCACCAAGGACAAGACAAAAGGGCTGTGATAATAAACTAAGCCCCAATCAAGAAAGCATAAGGGTGACTGGAGATAACATAAAGATGATGCTCGCTGGGTTTCCGGATTCTCTGGACTCAATGTTCCCTGCTGGGGGCCTGGGAGACCTGCATGCCAAGAAGCCTCCTCTAGCAAGCTTGGGCCCTGCCTGAGTGCCGAATCTCAGAACACGGCAGCCAGTGACACCTCCCCCTCCCCCATCCTCCACCTCCAAAAGAGATGCCACATGCAGCAGAGGGCACCAACCAGTATTTCCAGTCTTCTGTGATGAGCTGAGCCAGCAGGGGTCACTTGTCTGGAAGATTCTGCCACATTGGCAAAAAGCTTTAGCTTTAATGACCCTTGTCCTTCCACACAAATCCTTGCAGGGCCAGCACAATGGAAAAAAGGAAAGTCAGCCAAGAAAACCACCTTGGAGGCCTCCTGACCCCGACCACTGGTAGGAAAGCTATTGCGTTACACTCAGTCAGGAAGTGGTATTTTGAGATCTCGTCTACTTAACTGGATATAGCTGCCTGGAAAAGTTATCCTCCTCAGAGAGAATTAGCATGCATCTATAACACCAAAGTCAGGATGGCAGGTGAGGCTGGGGAGAGGGAAAAGGAGACAGGAATGGATCGGCATCTACAGGGGACTTGCATATCTGTTATAGTTTTTAACATGTTTGTTAATGTGCTATTTCTCAAGCTGGAAGGCATTTCGTGGTGTTTGCTATCATCCACTCTTGTATGTATTTGTGAAATATGCAGTTTGATTTTTCATTTAAAAACCTATATGTTGGGGCGCCTGGGTGGCGCAGCCGGTTAAACGTCCGACTTCACCCAGGTCACGATCTCGCGGTCCGTGAGTTCGAGCCCCGCGTCAGGCTCTGGGCTGATGGCTCAGAGCCTGGAGCCTGTTTCCGATTCTGTGTCCCCCTCTCTCTCTGCCCCTCCCCCATTCATGCTCTGTCTCTCTCTGTCCCAAAAACAAATAAACGTTGAAAAAAAAATTAAAAAAAAATAAAAATAAAAACCTATATGCATTACACTTTGGGCCCCCACGGAAAAAAGTCCCATAGACACCAAGAGTAAGTCAAGACTTCTGTCATTCTTCTAGGTCGCTCCAGCACAATCCAGCCTTAAATTAATTAATGCCCTAAATGGAAGATGATTTGATTAAAGCCTCTTCCCACTGGAACCTAAAACTGATACACTGAGAGAGTTAAAGAGAAAGATTCCAGCCTCACCATGGGGCCTCCTCCTTCACGGAGGAGATATAATAAAGCACCTGTACCTATCCGTTAAGACATCATATCTCACTGGACTACAAACACAGCATGGGGTCGGGCTGGGTGTTTTTCCCAAAACGTGGCCCCAATGTGTTGCATCAAATTCTACTTTCCTAGTAAGTTCCTTAAAGTTAACCAAATTTCCTAACTTTCCAGTCACTCTCACATACCAGGACAGGTTTGTGTGGGTATTTAAGACACAGTCCCAATGAATTAAAGAGTTCACCCTCAAGCTCAAGTCAAAACCTGTCACTCCAGGGTTGCCTGGGTGGCTCAGTCAGTTAAGCATCTGACCTTGGCTCAGGTCACGATCTCACAGTTTAAGGCCCACGCTGGGCTCTCTGCTGTCAGCACAGAGCCCACAGAGCCCTCTGCCCCGCCTCCCTCTCTCTGTGCCTCCCCCACTCGTGCTCTCTTTCTCTGTCTCTCAAAATAAACGAAGAGGGGCACCTAGGTGGTTCAGTCGGTTAATTGTCCGACTTTGGCTCAGGTCATGATTTCATGATTCATGAGTTAGAGCCACAAGTCAGGCTCTGTGCTGACAGCTCAGAGCCTGGAGCCTGCTTCAGATTCTGTGTCTCCCTCACTCTCTGTCCCTTCCCTGCTTGTTCTCTCTCTCTGTCTCTCCCTCCCTCTCTCTCTCTCTGTCTCTCTCTCTCCCTCTCTCAAAAATAAATAAAACATTTTTAAAAATAATAATAATAAATAAATAAACTTAAAAAAAATGTGACCACAGTGGCATTGTGGAAAGGTTCTTTCCACACCTGACCCTCCTTTCCATCCTGGCTCCTCCAGAGGAGGGGCAGGAAGGAGCCACAGGGGGTGCAGAAAAATGCTTATCCCCCTCACCTTGACTGGCCACCGAGGCCTCTAGAGAGTAGGCATTGGGATGGTCAGCATTGAAGCATTCTGCAAAGGGTTCTGCTGGGGTCAGGCTCCCCTCCACTCTGTTCCAAGACACAGGGAAATCTGTGTGCCCACCTCTCCCACCACCACAATTTGCCAAAGTCCGTGGCCTCACAGGTCAGCCCTCCTGGTGGATGGCAGTTGTTCAGCTCAGGCTCAGCTACCATCTCAGTCACCCAGTTGATTAATGGAAGATTCTCCAAACTCGCCCTCACGGCAGCCCCCGTCTATCCTCTCTAATCCCCTTCTCTGTTAAGGGAGCACAGAGGTGGGACAGCAAGTTGGCTACAAGACGAGTCTCCCTTCTTGCAGATGCCCTCCACTGTACTAGCGACCCTTCTGGAGTCCCTCCCTCGACTTTGGGGAGGAAAAGCACCAGCTGCCTCTTTCTCCCTCTCTCCATGGACACTGCCCTGCCCCAAACCTTTTGACTCCCAGCCACCATCTTCTTGTTTCAGTCACCTCCTGGAAGGTGCACAGGGGGAGTGTGTTGGTGGTAGGGTTACTCTTCTGAACTGGCACTCAGTAAGCCTGCAGGGAGGGGGCTGGCCCCAACTGCTGGCACCTCTCACGCCTACAGGATCCTTGCCATCCTCTGCTATCCAGCTAACCTAGTGCTTCCCAAAACCCATTCCAGGAAATACTGGCTCAGCAGAAGACGTATAGATGTATTCAGAGAGGGCTCTGTGGCCAAATACGTTTGGGAAATTCCGAATTAAACATAGTCACATAGCTAATAATTAAATAGGTTGGTTGGTTTGTTCAATATCAAGACTTCTCAAAGCTTTTAATGTGCTAACGTGACTTGTGAATTTACAAGACAGGGATACAATACACAGCAGTTCTTAAACTTATTATTCACAGAATACCTAAATACCTCTCAAGGAACAGACTTTGAGAAATGTAGATTTTACTCAATCCCATCATGCCCAGCTCAAGCCCCTCCCCTCCCTGAATCTTCAGGAACCCTCACAAGTGTCCTTCATGAGGCACTTCCTGTGATGCTATTGCCATCATTAGTTAAGGCAGGTGTAGGCCATATAACTCCTCTTTTGTGCTAAGCTTATCTCCCTGTAACTCAAAAGCCATTCCCAAGCCCCTTCTTCGCCATCTTTCATTATAGAGGCTGGAAACACTCGATAGTCACCTTCCTAGACTCCCTCCCATGTGACAACAGTGGCAGGGGTTCTGGGAAAGGTCTGCAACCAGCCCTTCTTCTTCCTGCCTTGAATACTCATGTGATGCCTGCAGCTTGAACAGCCACATTGTGACCATAAGGAAGAGGTCAAGGGAATTTCAGAGAAATAGCAACACTGCCGTCAGTGAGCCTCTGGACAAGCCTGCAACCATGTACGTCTGGATTCCTAGTTCTGTGTGAAAATTAAGCCTGGATCTGCCTAAACCACTAAAAATTGCCTATTACAGCTGATTTCCTTCCTAGTACACTCACCAATTAAAACTATAGCTACACCGTGACAAGAATTTCACCATGTATTTCTTTGTGAACTCCATGGTAAACAGTACAGCATGGTTCTTATTTCCATCTATCTGGAGGGTATATTGATTTTAAAAAATTCAGTCCTCTCTCACTTGACTTGTATATGTTCATATATGATCATGATATTATTTTTATTGGGGCGCCTGGGTGGCTTCGTTGGTTAAGTATCTGACTCTTGATCTCAGGTCAGGTCTTGATCTCAGGGTCTTTTTGTTTCTTTAAGTTGTATTTATTTATTTTGAGAGAGAGAGAATGAGTTGGGGGGGCAAAGAGGGGTGCAGGGAGAGGAAGAGAGAGAATCCCCAGCAGGCTCTGTGCTGTTGGTGAAGAGCCTGATGTGGGGCTTGAACTCACAAACCACAAGATCATGACTTGAGCAGAAATCAAGAGTCCGAAGCTTAACTGACTGAGCCATGATCTCAGAGTTTTGAGTTCAAACCCCGTGTCGGGCTCTGCGCTGGGCATGAAGCCTACTAAAAAAATAAATGTGGGTGCCTGGATGACTCAGTCAGTTAAGCATCCAATGTGAGCTCAGGTCATGATCCAGTGGTTCCTGAGCCCCACTTTGGGCTCTCTGCTGTCAACTCAGAGTCTGCTTCACATCCTGTGTCCCCCTGTCTCTGCCCCTCCCTGGCTCATGCGCACGTGCGCTCTCTCTCTCTCTCTCAAAAATAAATAAAAACCTCACCTTTAAAAAAAAAAAAAAGGAAGCTCTTTCTACCCATGGGTCCTGTCCCCATTCTTTAATAAAATCACCTTAAAAAGTAAAGAAATACATACATACATACATACATACATACATACATTTAAAAATAAATAACATATATTATTATTTTTATTTTCATTAGTGTATAAAAATGGGAGGATGAAGAAAATAAATTTATTTAATAATTCTCAATTATCTAGAATGTGGGGATGTGGTATAGTACTTTTCAATTACTTGTATTAATGAAATAGAGCAAAATATTTTAAAATAAAGAATTCTGAAAATCACATTGTTTCCACATGTATTTTTTTTCTAACATTAGAACATGAATGTGTGTTATGTCCTTGGAAGTCATGCCAATTTAAAATAAAAAAGCAACATCAGAAGATGTGATTCAGAAAGATCTGGAATATTTCTCCACTGGCCCCCTTGCCATGCCCTTCCCTAGAAATCAACCCATGGAAGCAGGTCTTTCGCAGATCTTTACATGTTTTGCTTTTTTCTTCAAAAATTACTTTCTTTGTGGAGTGCCTAGGTGACTCAGTCAGTTAAGTGCCGACTTCAGCTCAGGTCATGATCTCACCATCCATGGGTTCAAGCCCCACGTAGGGCTTTGTGCTCACAGCTCAGAGCCTGGAGCCTGCTTTGGATTCTGTGTCTCCCTCTCTCTCTGCCTCTCCCTCACTTGCACTCTGTCTCTCAAAAATGTTTTTAATTACTTTCTTTGTAATAGTAATACATATTCTTTCTGGAATTTTTTAAAAAACAGTTAACAACTGTTAAAATTGTGATATATTTATACCTGCCTTTTGTCTACACATATATGTGCTACATATGAGTGTATGTGTGTGTGTATATGTCTACATGATCTTTTATAAAAATTGCCTAATTCTATAAACACAGTTGTATGTCTTACTTTTATTTAAAAGATCACTAACATTTCCAATATCATTCATTATTCTTTGAAAAAAAATGTTTTGCCAGTTGCTCAATATTCCATTATATGGACTTTTCATGATGTATTTAACCATTCTCCTATTACTTCCAATTGTTTGTTTATATAAATTATGCTGCAAAACATCCTTCTACATTCATCTTTGTCATGATCTCACTGTCTTTATCTGAGTCTAATGGAAAAGGGGGCGGGGAGAGATGAGGAAGACTCAGCCAAGGGGGACCGAAAGTAGAAAGGCCCAGAGGCAGGAGGAAATCATGGTGGGGGGAAGGGAGTCCAGGAAGCCATGGGAGAACCAGTTTCCAGGAAGAAAGAGCAGCCATCTCTGTCAAGAACTGTCCATTGGTCAAGTAAGACGAGATCTGAGATCTAACCACTGAATTAAATAAAATGGAAGCACCGGTGCCCTTGATAAGAGGGGGAAAGGCTGACTGAAATAGGTTAAGAAAGCCAGGGAAAAGCGAAATTGCCTTTCAAGGCATTTTGTTATAACAGGTGGGTACGGAGAAGGAAGTGGGGATAAGAAAAGGGTGTTAAACTGATGGTAAATATAGGAAAACAGAAAGGATGTTGCTATCAATTAAACTGAGATTATTAGCTATTATCTCAAATTGCCAAAAATACCAACAATCCACGCATTTAAATCTATCTCCCAGAGGGGCGTCTGGGTGGCTCAGTTGGTTAAGCATCCGACTTTGGTTCAGGTCATGATCTCACAGTTCATGAGTTTGAGCCCCACGTTGGGCTCACTGCTGTCAGCCTGTCAGCACAGAGCCTGCTTTGGATCCTCCCTCTCTGCTTCTCCCCTGCTCACTCTTGTGCATTCTCTCTCTCTCTCTTTGTCTCTCTCTCTCAGAAATAAAATTTATATCACAGAACCATCCCCAGAACATAGAAAATGTTCCATATCTGAACATAGAAGTACATGTACTTATTTAGTGATATGTACACTCAGCATCTTTTCTTAAATAATCATGGTGAATGAACTTCATATTTACTAAAACAAAAACAAAAATAAATCAGTCTATTTGAAAACAGTACTTGGGTGTGCGTGTGTGTGGTCACCATAAATAAACATTGAGATGGGCACACCCAACTAAAGACAGGGTCAAACAAATGATTAAATTCACAAGTAACATTGTGAGGTGACAGTCATTATCACTTGAATATTTGTTAGTGTAAATGTTTTGCTTTGATGAAGGCTACTGATGGCTATGAATGAAATGTACAATGAAATGTAAATGCTTGAATCTTCACAAGCACGTTCCTATGTCTCAAGCTCACATGGTGTAACTCAGTCAACAAATTCATTAGCTGAGAGACCTTCTTACACTGGAACATGAATTATTTTATTATTTATTATTTATTTATTATGTGCCCTAAATGTGGCATGCTTCATAGTGACTATTTGATATAATATGAAGTGGTACACAAATATTTTTTAATGGTAACATTATGATTTCACAGCATAGCATTTCCATTTAAATAAGTTGGTTCAAAAATAAACAAATAAATAAGTTGGTTGATGTAACTGAAAGAAAATGTAAATAACTATACAAATGGTAGGAGACCATGCAGAAGTTGTAGAAATGGCAGAGCAAGGACTAAAGTTTGGGAAGCTGATGAAATCCAACCCAATGTGTCAGCGTTCTTTGGCAAGGACACTAGCTAGTATTTTGTCATTAACCTGACTTATGTGTCAAGAATCCAACCCCCCCCCCCATCCTAAACCTAGTTGATTGCCTTAAAATAAAGATAAAGCAGAGTCCCCCAAATAATGCTAAGAATCACTCAGAAGTACTTATCAAATATATATTCTTTCTTTAAGAGTTTTTTTTTAAGTTTATTTATTTTGGGGAGAGGGGCAGAGAGAGAAGGGGAGAGAGAATCTCAGGCAGGCTCCACGCTGAGCCCAACACAGGGCTCGAACCCACGAACCATGAAATCATGACCTGAGCTGAAATCAAGAGTTAGATGCTTAACCAACTGAGCCACCCAGGTGCCCCTTAGACATTCTTAGACTCTATCTTGGATCCACTGAAAACAGAGTATATTGCATTTTTGACGACTGCCTTGTGATTTCTATGATTAGGTCAATTTGGGATATAATGACAGCATACCTCTGTAAGTTCTATGTGATGGTAGAAAAATGATAGTTGATGAAAAAGGAGACTTAGGAAAACGTTTGCCACTTTAAAGGTGACTTTTGTGAATGAAGAGTGCATTTCACCTGCATCCATAGTACACCGAGTTTTGGGAAACTAAAAATAAACAAAACAAATCACAGGATGCCTTAAAAATGTCATAATGATGTCCAAATTCAGTACAAGCTTGAGGCAATTGTGTATGATACTCTTTCCATTTGTGTTTCAGTTCGCATCCCAAAAGATGTGAATTAAGACTGTTCAGCCAGATAGTGAAATTATTACCATAACTTTTCTTATTTATGTGCACCTGCTCCCAAAGAAACTCAAAGTGAATTAGCATTGTAAAAGCAAATGTTAAAAATGAAAAAGAAGTCGGGGCTCCTAGGTGGCCTCAGTCGGTTAAGTGTCTGACTCTTGGTTTCGGCTCAGGTCATGACGTCACAGTGCATGAGTTACAGCCCCACACTGGGCTCTGTGCTGACAGCGCAGAGCCTGCTTGGGATTGTCTCTCTCTATCTGCTCCTCCCTAACCCACTGTCTCTGTCTCTGTCTTTCTCTCACACACACATTAAGTAAATAAATGAATAAACTTTGACAAAATGAGGGGGAAAAAAAGCCAAATGTATTTAGAAACAAGGCATCCAAGCAAATTCCTAAGAGGTACTAAAGCCTCTTTCTACAGAAAGAAAATATTCTGTACAACCTTCCAAAAATCATTCTAGAGGGTTGGATGGAAAAGACATTTGCTACTCACCAAATATGCATAGGCTCCCCCAAATGCCCCAACCCTCTGGCATGGTCAGGGCCATGGTCAAGTGCTGGCTGAGGGAGTGTGAGCCGAAGAGACTGTGTCATCCTGGGTCTAAACACTTAAGAGCTGGAGTAGAACCCTCCTGCACTCTGTTTCTCTCCTACATGGATCTTGGCGGTGCCAATAAGGAAGGAGCAAGATGGAAACAGCCAGGATCACTGCGTGACAGCAAAGAGGACAAATGCCCTGAAGAGCTGCCCAACTGCATTACCTTTTGGAGGGGCAAGAACTGAGACTTCGTGGCGTTAAGGTCCAGAGACTTCAGGCTGAACCTGGTGCCACAGCATAGGCTAGCAAATCCTGACTTCCTGAGTTTCCAAATCAGAATTCTCTATGGGGCATCCGAATGTCTCAGTCAGTTAAGCGCCCAACTTCAGCTCACGTCATGATCTCACAGTTTTTGAGTTCAAGTCCCACGTCAGGCTCTGTGCTGGCAACTCAGAACCTGGAGCCTGCTTCAGATTCTGTGTCTCCCTCTCTCTCTGCCCCTCCCCCACTCACTCTCTGTCTCTGTCTCTCTCTCTCAAAAATAAATAAACATTTAAAAAAAATTTTTTAAATGAATTCTCCAGAGCAGAGGGAATGTATTCAATGGCTCTGCCCACATCACATCCACCACTGAAGCTAGATATCTTGAGTGCCCTCTCAGTGGTTCTCATTATATGTGGGAAACTGAAGCTCAGAATGTTCCAGTTCCTTGTCCTGGGGCACAGAGGACACCAACATAAAGACTGAAACTTCATGTTCCTCAAACCTCCTATGCACCATTTACAAACTTCTTGAGAACCATATAAGGCCTCACCTGACCCAGAAAATCAAATCAAGAAGCATTTTTTAAAGCGTATTAATCTATTGGGGGTTCAAGGGGCAGAGAGAGAGGCAGACAGAATTCCAAGCAGGCTCCCTGCTGTCAGCACAGAGCCCCACACAGGGCTCGATCCCACAAACGTAAGATCAGGACCTGGGCCAAAATCAAGAGTCAGACGCTTAACCAACTGAGCCACCCAGGTGCCCCTTAGGAAGCATTTTTCAGGAGTCACCGCAGATTCCATGATGGAAGATAACAGGCCGTAAGTTTTTCAGACTTGGTTTAGTTACATCTCCCATACAATCTCTGTAATTCTGCCAAAGGGAAGAGCAGAGCGAGCCCCCGGATAAGCAGTTTATGTGCTCTCCTGCATTCCTCAGCCACCAGCCACAGGGGGCTTCTTAGGTTTACATTTAAATTAATTAAAACGAAATAAAATGAAAAATATATTTCCTCAGTCAGACTAGCTGCATTTCAAATGCTCAGTAGGCACATGTGGGCAATGGGCACCATCCTGGACAGTGTAGGACATCTCCGCCCCCAGGCAAATTTTACTGGACAGGGCTGGCCTAGAATACCCTGACAGTGTCGATCCTCAAAGCCATACACAGTGGATCCTTGAACAACATGGGTTTGAACTTGCACGGGTCCACTTGTATGCAGATTTCTTTGATAAATACTGTTCCATACTATAAACGTATTTCCTCCCCCTTACGATTTTCCTAATAACATTTTCTTCTCTCTAGCTTATTTTACTGTAGGAATACCATGTACAATACACAGAACATACAAAGTATATGTTAATCGGCTGTTATCAGTAAAGCTTCTGGTCGATAGTAGGCTATTGGTAATTAATTTCTAATTACTTAGAGTCAAAAGGAATATGCAGATTTTCGTAGGGATTGGCACCTCCAAATTTCCCCATGTTGAGTGGCCAACTCTACATACATTTGAAGTCAAACAGTGGACTTGCCATGTATAAACAGCTCCAACACAAGATTCCAGTCCCCTCCCCCAACTAATATTATCATTATTAATGACGTAAAATCGAGAAAAGCAGAATGTAGGAGAAATATCTATGACCTAAAGAAAGGCTTTACCATAAGATCGGCCATATTAGCTTTTTCAAACAGGGGTCTGAGATAAAGCAGGATGTGCCTGATATATACGTTATGTCTAACATGGCGATATCCTTGTAGATTTACCAGGTCTTTGGTTTTTATCACCACGATGCAAAAGTCTTCCTGAAACAGGTAGAGTCGGTAAAGTTGATGATCATGACTGTTACTGACACTGACCGCTGTCAGGGCAACAAAGCAAACTCAACCGAGAAAAATACCATGGGATTGTCTATGTAAACAAAACTCTGTGTGAGGTACTGTCCAGAATGACACCAGAAGACATCTTACAGCAAGATGCTTTTCCCCTGAGGACGAAACAGCAGCAAACTCTCTGCACTGACAATAAGATAAAAACCCCAACAGGGCCACTTCTTTAAAACTGAGGAACTGTGAAGGATATCTTCTAGAAGGAAAAGACTCAGCATGAACAGGGGAGTTGATGAGGGAGCCTCACAGAGCTCTCACCAGATCTGACACTTGACTGAAAACAGCTACACTGATGGGTAAAAGTGATGAGGAGGACAATTATTTTCTGAGACATGCAGAGCTCAGAATATGTTAGTATATCACAAACTTTCCACTCCTGCCTATCTGTGCACATACCTTTATGAGGCTCGCATGCCTAGGGTGCTATGGTAAACTGATCCTACAGGGAGAGGCCACCACACTCCTATGAGCTAAAATCCAAAATGCCGATGGCACCTGATACTGGAGAGGATGTGGAACTCATTCATTGTTGGTGAAAATGTAAAATGTTAGTCACTTTGTTTTGTTTTTTTTTTTTAATGTTTTTTTGTTGTTGTTTTTTGGAGAGAGAGAGCATGAACAGGGGAGGGGCAGAGAGAAAGGCAGACACAGAATCGGAAGCAGGCTCCAGGCTCTGAGCTGTCAGCACAGAGTCAGACGTGGGACTCAAACTCATGTACAGTGAGATCATGACCTGAGCCGTAGCGAGACGCTCAACTGACTGAGCCACCCAGGCGCCCCTAATGTTAGTCACTTTGCAAGACAGCTCAGTTTCTACAAACCAAAACCTTAGCATGTGACCCAGCAGTTGTGTTCCTTAATAGTTACTCAAGTGAGCTGAAAACTTATATCCGCATAAAAACCTGCACATGAATGTTTATAGAAGCTTTACGCATGACTGACCAAACTTGGGAGCAACCAAACCAAGATGCCCTTCAACAGGTGAACAGAGAGCTATAGCGCTTAAAGACAATGAGATACTATTCAGTGATAAAAAGAAAAGAGCTATCGAGCCACAGAAAGACATGGAGGAACCTAAAATGAATATTGCTGAGTGAAAGAAGCCAGGCTACAGAATTTATGACTCCAGCTAGATGACAAGCTCGAAAAGGCAAAAAAACATAGAAGGAGCAGTAAAAAGACGAGTGGTTGCCAAGGATCTGGGAAGAGGAAGAGAGGGATGAATAGGTAGAAAACAGAGGATTGTCAGGGCAGTGACACTATTCTGTATGATACTGTCATGGTGGGTTTATGACTTTATGCCTTTGTCAAAATAAGAGAACCACACAATACAAAGGGTGAACCCTAATGTAGACTATGGCTTTAGTTAATAATAATGTATCGATATCGGTTCATTGATTATAACAAATGTACCACACTCCTGCAAAATGTTAATAATAGGGGAGAGTGGAGAGACATGGAAAGGAGCGGGTAGATGTGAACTCCATACTTTCTGCACAATTTTCGGTATATATAGAACTACTCTAAAAAATAAGTCTATTAATTTTACTTAAATCACTCAGAATGTCTATTTACTACTCTAGCATATTCTAGGGCTATCAGCATGTATACAGGGCATGCACATGTGTACACACACATACAAGCACATACACACATAGAAACATACACACCCACACTACATCAATACTGGGATAAGACCACACTTTGAGAACAACTGGTCTATAGACTCATGAAAGGTAAAGCTCCTCTATACGAAACCACTGTCTCAAAGAGATATCTACGCCCCCGTGGTAACTGCAGCATTATTCACAACATCCAAGACGTGGAAACAACCTCAATGTTCATCCACAGATGAACGGATAAAAAAAATGTGATATAAAGGGAGAGAGACTATTATTCAGCCACATAAAAGAGGGAAATCCTGCCATTTGTGACGACATGGATAAAAGTTGAGGGCATGAGGCTAAGTAAAATAAGCCATAGAAAGACAAATACTATACAATCTCACTCATGTGGAATCTAAAAAAGCTCAACTCAGAGAAACAGAGAGTAGGCTGGTGGTTGCCAAGAGACTGGAAGGTGGGGGAAATCGGAAGATGTTGGTCAAAGGGTATAAACTTCCAATTATAAGATGAGTAAGTTCTGAGGACCTGATGCACAGCACAGTGACTACAGTTAACAATACTGTATTATATACTTCAAAGTTGCTAAGAAAGTAGATCTTAAATGTTCTCACCACAAAGAAAGAACATTGTTGTTTATTTATTTTTTATTTTTGAGAGAGAGAGAGAGAGAAGAACGTGAGCCAGGGAGGAGCAGAGAGAGAGAGAGAGAGAGAGAGAGAGAGAGAGAGAGAGAGAAAGAAAATCCCAAGCAGGTTCCACGCAGTGAGCACAGAGCCCAATGTGGGGCTCATACTCACAAACCATGAGGTCATGACCTGAGTGGAAACCAAGAGTCAATTAATTGACTGAGCCACCCAGACGCCCCCCCCCAAAAAACATTTTTTTTTAAAGTAAGGCTGCTCTATGTCTTATAGAGTGTTTCCTTCTCTTCATCTCTCGTGCTGTGATCTAAACAAAGGAAAGGCCCAGAGCATGTTCGCTGTGTGAGTCAATTAATTAGTCGATGCATTTGGCTAAAAAGGTTACAGAATTAATATATTCTTTGGACTCTAACAACAAGCAAAAGTCTAGAGACAGCAAAATATGCGTTTGGAAGACAGAAGCGTGGAGAACAGAGGTTAGCTTCTCTCTTGCACCATAACTTACAGTTCAGTGCTTTGTAATTATCTGTCAGATAATTATTAGTCACGCTATTGGGAAAGATAACAAATAAAGAAACAACTGAAATCCCCTACTTAGAATGGTTAGCTCTATTTTAAAAACTGATTTGCATAATATGTGCGAAATATGGCCAGATCAGAGTTGTCAAAAACAAACTAATCTAGTTGATTCTGATGCTTATGAAACAGTATTGAGAGATAATAAACACCTGTTTTCTGTAATTGCTTTTCTATAGACCTTGTAAGATACAACTAGAGCTCGTCCTATGAAAAAACCCTTCTTACAAACAGCACTTCTTTATATATCTCAGGAATCAGTAAATATCTGTGGAAGGAGGAAAGATAAGCACCGTGAAGTCAAGAAGAGACTCCTTATTTGACATACAAGGCCCTGCAGTAATTTTTCAGAGAATAGAGCTACCCCCTGAAATTTTTAGAGGTGTGGAATGTTCTTTCATGGGAGCGTTCTAATACGCTCAGGTTACAGAGCTGAGCTACCGAGCTGGTGGCTATAACTTGCAATTTCTTGCCAATAAAATTACCTACATTTTTTCTGTAGAAAAATGAGACAGATATGTCCACAACTACATTATGTAAAACCATGCATTTTAAACCAAGCAGTGATGTTGGCATATTGCAGCAGATACCCACCACACTTGCTGCCTCTAGTAAGGTGATTGCTATGTACCCAGCAGCAGGGCAATCACATCTCCTATATTTCTTGGGAGGAATATCTTACTGTTAGCGGGGATTCATTTCCATCTCTGCAGCCAAGTGCCCACATCAAGAGACGCATCTGATTAAGTGACTCCATACAGTTGAGAGACAAGAGAAGGAAAACCAATTCCAAGTTTAATATGATCCTTTTTTCTCTGTAGTGGATTTACCTCCTCCCTTTCACTGCAACACTAAATGAAGGACCATTTAAATCAAGCACCAAAATTTGTTACTTTCGAAAGCAACTTTCCTCAAGTGCCCGAATCATTAACTTGTTTTATTATTTATTATCTATTTATGTGCCTTGTTCTGGAAAGGATTTAAGACAGAGACATTAACTGTTTCTAGGTAGAGATCTGGGGCAGCTCACAAGACTAGAAAATGTCAACTGGGGAGAACACGCAGGCACCTCAGTTCCAAAGAAGAGCGTATCTCATCAATAAAGATTTATTGGTACCAACTACATACAATGCAATGTGCCAGGAGCCAGGGATACAGAAATGAGTACAACAGAGAAGGTCCTCACTCCTGACAGAGCCCATATTCCGAAGGCGTACCCAGCACCAGAAGCAAACATTACATGACATTTGCCTGTCAAAGCTGGAGTCCAGCTAGGAAGACATATTCTAAGACTTGTTATCTGTCTCTACACATTTAAAAAACATATTTTAGGGGGCTCCAGGTGGCTCGGTCGGCTAAGCATCTGACTTCAGTTCAGGTCATAATCTCGAGGTTTGTGGGTTCGGGCTCTGTGCTGACAGCTCAGAGCCTGGAGCCTGCTTCAGATTCTGTGTCTCCCTTTCTCTCTGCTCCTCCCCGACTCGTTCTCTGTCTCTCTCTCTCTCTCTCTGTCTCTCTCTCTTTCAAAAATAAATAAACATTAAAAAAAATTTAACCATATTTTAGGGCACCCAGGCGGCTCAGTTGGTTAACCATCCGACTCTTGATTTCAGCTCAGGTCATGATCTCACAGTTCGTGAGTTCAAGCCCTGCATCGGGCTCTGTGCTGACAGTGCAGAGCCTGCCTGGGATTCTGTCTCCCTCTCTCTCTGCCCCTCCCCCACTTGCTCTCTATTTCTCTCAAAATAAATAAAAATAAACTTAAAAAATTGTTTTAAATTAAAAAATAACTATATTTTTAAAAAGAAAAGAGGCATTTGGTGTGGCTCTGGGCCACAAATGGATATGCTAGGTGAAAGTCAGAAGGAAGCCAATATGCACCAAGAATTTTTTAATAAATAGACCTGTCCAAAAACGGAATACACTGCATTATAAGGTAATGAGCTCTCAATCATGGGAGGTTCTAAGAGAGTTGGTAAGTTATCAGAAAGTTGGCTGTGATGGATAAAAGCAGATTCACGGGAACATTAGAAGCTACTTCCTATTTTATGATTCAGAAGACCCTAAATCAAACCCAAAAAGTACCTTGAGTATCTCAGGCCTCCAAATGTTAGCCTTAACGAGAAGCTTCAATGATGACATAATGATATAATAGGCCGGAATTTCCTTGGTTCCCTGTCATCCCGTCAGACAGAAACACTAAGCACTGATTTCTCACTGCTATGCTGGGTTCTGGGGCATCGAGTGGCTTCAGGCATGCCAACAGTCTCTCTAAATAAGAAGGAACTCAGGTCCTGGAAATAAAATCACACTGTAGTAGCTGCCGAGGTACACCAGTCATGAGGGCAAGACAGGTGTCTGAATGCTATTGCTATTGGAAGCAAAAGAATCTGTCACGTAGGCAGAATTTCTAAACCGGCCCGTAATGATGTCCTGCCCTAATCCCCAGAACTGTAACCATGATGAGAGCTTATTCCCGCGTGCTCCGTGGCACAGCTGACCTCCAGATAGACTGTCCTTGGATTACCCAGGTGAGCCAAACGTAATCACATGAGCCCTTAAAAGCACTCAGCTCTCTGCAGCTGGTAGCAGAAGAAAAGTCAGAGAGACTCGAGGCATAAGGGGCATCTGGTGCCCCACCGCTGGCCTAAAGATGGAGGGGGCCACATGACAAGGGATGTGGGTGATCTCCAGAAGCTGAGAGCAGCTCCCGGCCAGCAGCCAAGCAAATGAGGACTTGACTTCTACATGCACAGAGAACTGGATTCTACCACCAACACGAACGGCCTTGGAAACAGACTCTTCGGCGGAGCCTGCAGATCAAAGCCCAGCCCCACCAAACCTTGACTGAGGCTTTGTGATTGCCCGAGCATAGAATCCAGCTGAGCCCACCAGACCTCTAGCCTCCAGAGCTAACAAACGGACATTGCTCTAAGGCACTCAGTATGCAGTCATGTTACGCGGCCACAGATAAGCAGCGCAGAATCCAAATGGTGACGTGAAAGTGCTGTAAACCAGACACAAGGGTTGGAACAGCCCACACTCAAGAGCCACACCTCCATCAGCTAAGTGAACCAGGTGGGCCCAGATGCAGAGAAGTCTGAGGAAAGCGGCACCACGGTCGCCTTAGTTGAAATCATGCACAGAAAAGGCCCAACTCCACTTCACATCTGTTAGAAGGACCATCACAAGAAGACAAGAGATGACAAGTGTCGATGAGGATGTGAAGAAAAGGGAACCCTTGTGCGCTTTTGGTGGGAATGTAAACTGGTTCAAACACTACGGAAAACAGCGTGGAGCCCCCTCAAAAATTTAAAATTAAACTAGGGGCACCCGAGTGGTTCAGTCAGTTAAGCGTCCCACTCGATTTCAGCTCAGGCCATGATCTCACAGTTCATGGGTTCGAGCCCCGTGTGGGGCCCCATGCTGACAGCACTGAGCCTGCTTCAAATTCTCTCTCTCCCCCACTCTCTCTCTCCTCCCTTCCCCTGCTTACACTGTCTTGTGCTCCTCTCAAAACAGACAAAAAAAATTTTAAATTAAACTAAACAGAACTACCATGTGATCCACTTCTGGGCATATATCCTAAGGAAGTGAAAACAAGATATCAAAAGATATCTACTCTCCTGTTTATGAAAACATTATTCACAATAGCCAAGGTATGGAAACAACCTAAGTGTCCATCCATGGATGATGGGTAAAGAAGATGTGGTGTGTGTATATATATACAGTGCAATATTATCCAGCAATGAGAAAGGAGGCTATCCTTCCATTTGCAACAACATGGATGGACCATGAGGGCATTATGCTAAATGAAATAAGTCAGACACAGAAAGACACACATGATATTACATCACTAATATGTGAATAAAAAAGCTGAATTCATGAAAACAGAATAGCATGGGGGTAACCAAGGACTGGGGGTGCAGGAATCAGCGGAGGGGGGGGGTGTTGTTTAAGGACACAAACTTACAGCTAGAAGCTGTATAAGTTCTGGAGAGCCAATGCAAAGCAGAGTGATTATAGTCCATGATATTGTTTATTACATACTTCAAGATTGCTAAGAGACTAGATCTTAAATGTTCCCACCACAAAAAAAGAAATGGTAGTTATGTGACATGACAGAATTGTTAGCTAATGACTATGTAGATGGTGGCAATCATATTGTAATATACAAATGTATCAAATCAACTCAATACGTCGTACACCTAAAACTTACACAGTCTTATGTGTAAATTTTATCTCAATTGAAAAAGAAAGAAAAGGCCCGACTTATTTTGACAAGGAGGGAAAGGGGGAACTATGGCTTGTGGAGGCTCTGGGTGATTATGCTAGGTTAGGTGAAACTCTCCAGCTACCCAGGGGAGCAGGTGGCAGCAGCTGCTGGCAATGGCAGTGGGGGCGAAAGAGAAGGATACACTTGGGGTCCTACTGTAGTCGGGGTGTGTTCCGAGTGTTGGTGACACCCAGATGCTACACTGCTTTGCTGGGGTTTATCCCCTGTCGTGCTCTGTGGTGACGGCCATCAGTAGGGAAGAGGGGCAGGGGGCTGGGGCCCAGGGAAGCCCTTGCTGGCTCCCTCTACAAGGCCAAGACGGTCTTCATCCCCCAGGTTTAAAATTCACACAAAAGTAGAACAGTGTGTTCTGGACCACTGAACACTCTGGCAGCCTAGGGTGTTCAAAAATTCTTGCCATGCAATGGAACATCTCTTACCTGGAGTCCTGCACCAGCCTCCCCACCAGTCTTTCTACACTTGCTCTGTCCCCATGGGCCTATTCTCAACACAACAGCTGAGCTGTCCTCTTAAAAGACATAGGTTCTGACCATGCCATCCTCTACCAAAACATTCCAATGGCTTCTGGTGCTTCTGGTAACCTGTAAGACCTTCAGGGTTGACCTGCCAACACCTCTATGGGCTCCTCTCCTGGACTCTCATGTTCCTCAAACATACCACACTCTCTTGGGCTTCAAGACCCTTTGACCTCTTCTTTTGTCCTGGATAGCCACTTGCCTCTATTCTCACTTCCTTTCAGGCCCTGCTCAAATACCACCTTACTTAATGAGGGAGGCCCTCCCAGATCACCCCATAAAGAACACACCTCATCCCCCACTCTACTTCCCTCTCTTAATCCCCGTGACCCACTTTATTTTTCCACATAGAATTCATCACCATCTGCCAGAAAGTGTTTTGCATAAGTGTTTGGCTATCATCAGCCTCTCCCCTCTAGAATATAAACTCCATGAGCTTGTATTGTCTTGTTCACTGCTGTTTCCCAAGATCTCCTTGTGGTACCTTTCAGTAAATATGTGATTATAATAAATAATATATGTGATTATAAATAAATAAATAAGTGAATGAATCAATGAATCAATGAATCAATGACAGGAAATCTACGAGATGTTGGGTGGTCAGATTGAGATAGCTAGAGTCAATCAACAAGCAATATTGGGTTCATGAGACCCCAGTATAGTCGGATGTCAGAGTTACTACAGGACATTCGAAGACATACTTTCCTTATTCATTCTTTCAGCAAACAATTTCCACACATCTCTGTGCCAGGTATCTATTCCTGTCACAAGAATTTCTCTCACATGAGAGGAGAGCACCCCTCCTACAATAATGAACCACAAAAGCAGTATTTTACATTTCTCGTAGTAGCAATGGAATAGTCTAGAAATAGCCATGCTATTGAGAAATCCTGTAAAATACAGCATATATCCAGAAACAGGTGAGAATACTCAGAATTGCTAACTTAGAGGGCTGCCTTCTCTCTTGCTTTTTCTAGCCTACTAATTTCCTCAGTCTACCTGCTCATCTTCTTGGGCTCCTTGGTTTAGAATGATTTCACAAGGAGGAACATCCCCCTCCAGTTGAATTGGCAAGTGCTCAAGAACGTCACAGAGGCTACATAAGCCCAGTTTGGTGGCCTGGGTGTGTTCCAAGATTAGCCAAGTGCTGAGGCCACCAGATGGGCAGATGGGGCCATGTTGTTTACTAAGAGGATGGCTTGCAGATGGCGGCGGGGGTGGGGGCGGGGGGGGAGGATGTGCTGGATGAACAGAAAGGTGACAGGTCAGGTGGCCCAAGAGGGCAGGGGAAAGCAGGAGAGCCACCAACATCCTCCTGATAAAGTGATCAGATTTCTGCCTCATGACTCTACAGCTACCACAGTATACCTGGTCTGCATTTTCAGCACAAGAACCAAGTTTCCATAAAGGTCAGCTTCGAAATCATCAAAAAGGGATCAGCTTGCAGTAGTGCTTGGGCACTTCATGAAGGACACTCACAAACATCTTCCCTTCTCTGGGCAGATTCCACCTGAGCTGCCTACATTCTTAAGTTCCTCCCTTCGACGTGGGAAGTGCTGTGGCCTAAAAAGTATAGTTTTCCTGCAACACGCATTTACAGATTTAAAGGACACAGGTTCTCTATGACCCCACGGATCATAGCTGTAGAAGAGGACCCACCACAAAGGAGCCACTCTGGAACAGACAAATATCTGCTAGATGGATGTCAAAAGTCAAAGGTGGAGGGTCCCAACAATGGCTTGAGCAAACCACAACTCATGATGCACGCCCACCGCACAGCTAGGCCCGTGGGCAGCTGCAGAACTGGCCGGGCTCCCACCTCTTGAGCTGCCGCAGAAGGTTAACAACCTCATCCTTGGACAAGTCTGGGAATTTTCAAGCCCATCTTCCAAATGCTCCAAAATCCTCTATTTGACTGGCTCTGTGTCACTTAGGAGTTTATCTATATAAAAAGTTAAAAAGTTAGGCGCACCTGGTCAGTCGGTTGAGTGTTGGACTTCTGGTTTCAGCTCAGGTCATGGTCTTGCGATTCATGGGATTGGGCTCCACACGGGGCTCTGCACAGACTGCCAGCACAGAACCTGCTTGAGATCCTTGCTCTCTGCCCCTCCCCTGCCTGCATGCACGCACATGCGCACGCACGTGTGTGTGTGTGTGTGTGTGTGTGTGTCTGTCTGTCTGTCTCCCTCCTTCTCAGAATAAATAAAGTTTAAAAAAAAAAAGCAAGTAAAAATTTAAGAAATTAAAGAGGCACCTGGGTGGCTCAGTCGGTTAAGCATCTGACTCTTGACCTCAGCTCAGGTCATGGTCTCACAGTTCGTTAGTTCGAGCTCCGCCTTTGGGCTCCACACTGAGGAGGGCGGAGCCTACTTGGGATTCTCTCTCTCCCTCTCTCTGCCCCTCCCCTGCTCCTGCTCTAAATCTCTCTCTCTCTCTTTTTCAAAATAAATAAATAAACATTTCTTAAAATTTTTAAGAAGTTAAAGCAAACAAAGCAGTCTGTAATGGCCAAAATTGGAAATAACCTAAATGTCTGTCAACAATAGAAAAAGTAATGAAATAATATCATATTCATAGAACTGACTCCCATATGTCAATGACAAAGAATTATAACTATAAGCTGCAACAAGGATGAATCTCAAACACATAATGTCAAAGATAAGGGGCCAGATACAAGAAGACAACAGAGTCCACACTGCATAATGCTTTTTATGGAAACTGTATGAAGTTCAACAATGGGCAGGACTAACCTACGGTGTTAGAAGCCAGGATGGCGGTCACCTTCTGGGTGCAGTGCTTGAGAGGAGGCACAAGAAAGGCTTCTGAGATGCCAGCCATGTTGTGTTTCTGGATCGGAATGCTGTCACCCAAGGGTGTCATGCTGTACACTTATAATTTTGCATACTTTCCTGTATCCATGTGATGCTTCAATTGTTTAAAAGCAAACAGTTCAGGGGCGCCTGGGTGGCTCAGTCATTTGAGCATCCGACTCTTGATTTCGGCTCAGGTCATGATCCCAGGGTGATGGGATCAAGCCCCACAGTGGGCTCCATGCTGAGCATGGAAACTGCTAATGATTCTCTCTCTCTCTCAAATTAAAAGAAAAAACAGTTCGGGGCGCCTGGGTGGCTCGGTCGGTTGGGTGTCCGATTTCGGCTCAGGTCATGATCTCACGGTCCAAGGGTTCGAGCCCCGCGTCGGGCTCTGTGCTGACAGCTCAGAGCCTGGAGCCTGTTTCAGATTCTGTGTCTCCCTCTCTCTCTGACCCTCCCCCGTTCATGCTCTGTCTCTCTCTGTCTCAAAAATAAATAAACGTTAAAAAAAAAAAATTAAAAAAAAAAAAGAAAAGAAAAAACAGTTCATTGATTACTCTTCTGAATATTCCTAATCAACATGTATTAAGTTTACATTGGCCTACAAACCCCCACAGGGTGAGTCCTACCACCTCTCCCACCACTCTTCCACATGTTCATTCAACTCTTACTGTTCTCTCAAGTCAGCCTCAGGGCCTTTGCACTGGCTGTTGCTTCTGCTTGGAACGTTCTCCCCACAGATATCCACAGGGCCTACCATACAATCCACTACGTCAAAAAGATACTTGTAGCCTCTCATTATTGCAGCATTATTCACAATGGCCAGCACGTGGAAACAACCTAAGTATCCATCAATAGATAAATGAATAAAGGAGGTGTGGTATACACACACACTGGAATATTATTCAGCCATGAGAAAGAAGGAAATCCTGCCATTTGCAACAACATGAATGGACCTTGAGAATATTATGCTAAGCGAAATAAGTCAGACACAAAATGACAAATACTGCATGATCACACTTACATGTGGAATCCAAAAAAAAAAAACAAAACTCACAGATAAAGAGAACAGATTGATGGTTATTAGAGGTGAGGGGGAAGGGAGTCGGAGAAATGAGTGAAGGGAATCAAAGGGCACAAAATTCCATTTATAAGATAATTAAGTCCTGGGGTATAATGTGTAGCATGATATTATTCCAGGGAATACATTATGTATAATAATTATATTCTGGAGGATATAAGTTCCATGAGGGCAGGAATTTCTGTGTTTGGTTCTCTAACTGTATCCTTAGCACCCAAAGAAGTGCCTAACACAGAGTTATAACTCTATAAATACACACGGAATTAACAACAGCATCACACTCAAATGATATGCCAGGTATTACACTGACCAATTTTATAATCTCTAGTTCATTTACACTCTTTGCCTCATTTAGAGGATTTTTTTCCCCATCATGGGTAGGTCTGAGTTAAAATGAGATCTTTGCAGGCTTAATTTCCTTTAAAAGTTAATGGATCAGGGCAGCAGTAGTAGCCAAGGCAGAAAAGATTCAGTATTAGCAACTGACCCTTAAGAACAGGGATGAGAACAAAGAGAGACATAGTGTTACTAGGTTTGTCTACTTTAAGCCAAAATAAATCGCAAAGCTGAATAGCCGCTGTCAATAAAAAACCACTCCTCAGGAGCAGCTCATTTGATTGTTGGGTCATATGGTCCTCATCCTGGGAAAAGCAGGAAACTGATGGCAGCAGAAATAGTTTGAATTCTTGGCACACTTTCAGAGTTATTTTCCAACCCCTCCGTAAATCACTTTCTCCCACAGCTAAACAGTTCCAAGGATGGGATCTCTCGGTATTACTTTTTACAACTGGGTGTGAATCCACATCTCAAAATAAAGAATCTAATTTTAAAAAAAATAAAACTTACGCTAAGGATTCGGCTCTGCTAATCTATTCATTTTTTAAGATACCGAAACGCTGGAAAACACACACATTCTTCTGTTCTGTGGGCTTGATGTATAGTGTCTTCATCAAAACACTGTGAACTTAGAAACTTCCATAACTTCGGTTGTAGCTAAGACAGAATAACATTTGTAACTGACTTTAAAAAGCAAATTGCAGGGGCACCTGGGTGGCCCAGATGGTTAAGCATCTGACTTCGGCTCAGGTCATGATCTCGTGTTTTGTGAGTTCAAGCCCAACATCAGGCACTGTGCAGACAACTCAGAGCCTGGAGCCTGTTTCAGATTCTGTGTCTCCCTTGCTCTCTGCCCCTCCCCTGCTTGCACTCTGTCTCTCTCTCTATCTCAAAAATAAATAAACAATGGGGCGCCTGGGTGGCGCAGTCGGTTAAGCGTCCGACTTCAACCAGGTCACGATCTCACGGTCTGTGAGTTCGAGCCCCGCGTCGGGCTCTGGGCTGATGGCTCAGAGCCTGGAGCCTGTTTCCGATTCTGTGTCTCCCTCTCTCTCTGCCCCTCCCCTGTTCATGCTCTGTCTCTCTCTGTCCCAAAAATAAATAAACGTTGAAAAAAAAAATTAAAAAAAAAAATAAATAAACATTAAAAAAATTTTTAAAGCAAATTGCTTTAAATCTTTCTTTTTCTTGTGGACGGTGTGATATTAAAAATGGCCATAAAGCGAAGGCCAGCTCTGAAGGCAGCTCACCAAGGGAAGGAGTGGGCAGTGGTTCAGTGGGTCCACAACCCTTGGGACCACCCAAGGTCCACCTATAGGTGAAAAGGCTCAAGGGTGGGGAATGTCCCATAGATGTGAGACCACCTGAAGAGAAATGGGCTCCAGAAACAGCCAAGCTATCCTCACCTGTTCAAACATTAACCCCTAAAAGAATGTGCAGAGAAGCCTGGGGAAAGTGTACTGTCCAGATGCTGGTGGAAGTCATCAGGGAAATGCAAATCCAAGCCAGAGTGCAAATCCACTTCACCACTTCACAACCACGAGGATGACTACAAGCAAAAAGTCAAAGGGCACCTGTGTGGCTCAGTCAGTTAAGCGTCTAATTTCTCGATTTTGGCTCAGGTCATGATCTCATGGGTTCGTGAGTTTGAGCCCCTACATCGGGCTCTGCACTGACAGTGAGGAGCCTGCTTGGGATTCTCTCTCCTTCCCTCTCTCTGCCCCCCTCCCCAGTTTGTGCTGTCTCTCTCTCCCTCTCTCTCTCTCTCAAAATAAACAAACTTAAAAAGTTTTTAATAAAAAAAAGAAAATAAAAATAAAAATAAATAACACTTTTAGAAGTAAAAAAAATTTTTATTTTTTTTTTAATTTTTTTTCACATTTATTTATTTTTGAGAGGCAGAGAGACAGAGCAGGGAAGGGGCAGAGAGAGAAGAAGACAGAACCCAAGCAGGCTCCAGGCTCTGAGCTGTCAGCACAGAGCCCTAGGCGGCGCTCGAACTCACAAACCGTGAGATCATGACCTGAGCCAAAGTCGGACGCTTAACCAACTGAGCCACCCAGGCGCCCCCAAAAAGATAGTAATAAGTGTTACTGGTGAGCACGTGGCATAATTGGAACCCTTGAACACTGCCAGTAGGAACATAAATGGTGCAGCCACTGTGGATAACAGTCTGCCAGTCCCTCAAAAAGATAAACACAGAGTGACCACATGACCCAGCAATTCTGCCTCTAGGCATATGAAAACAAATGTCCACGTAAAAACTGGCACACAAATGTTCCTAGCAATATCTTGGCGATAGCCGAAATATGGAAATTACCCAAATGTCCACCAACCAATGAACGGGTGAACAAATTATGGGCAAATCCATGCAATGGAATACAAGTTGGCGATAAAAAGAAACGAGGTGTTGACACAACATGAAGAAACTGCAAAACATTAAGCTAACTGAAAGATGCCAGTCATAAACTGCATGATAGAGACAGAAAGTAGATTAGTGGCTGCTCAGGGCTGGGAGAAATGCAGGGGTTGGAAAGAGTGACAACTGAGGGGTCTGGAGCAATGAAGTGGTGATGACAGCACAACTCTGTGATATACTAAAAATCACTTTAAGTGGGTGAATTTTATGGCATGAATATTACATCCCGATATAGCTGTTTGGAAAAAAAAAATAGATGTGAGAGACGCTGAACCACACCAACCCTCCTTAAGAAGATGCGCTTGGTCCCTCTCAAGAGGTTCCCCTCGCAGGGTGCCGGGAGAGCTCAGTCAGTTAGCGTCCAACTTGATTTCAGCTCGTGACCTGAGGGTTGTGGGATCAAGCCCTATGTTGGGCTTTGCAGTGGGCATGGAGCCTGCTTAAGATTCTCTCTCTTTCCCTCTCTCTCTCTCTCTCTCCCTCCCTCCCTCTTTCTCTCTGCTCCTGTCCCCAGCTCATGCATGCCCACTCTCTCTCGCTAAAAAAATGTTTTAAAAGGCAAACTGAATATGAGGCAGTTTACAAAACATACAGTGCTGTGTAGATTTACAACAATAGGCTCAACTGATCCCCAAGTGGCACAACAGCAGTAGAGGTGGGAAAGCAAGGGAGGCCCGGAGAGGGCCCAGCGACGCTGCAAGCTTGCCATGACGAAGGTACTCCTTAGGCCTCTGGATTCTCTGGGCTGAAGCTCCCCTGGTAGAAAAGTGAATCGAAATGAGCCCTCTCTGGACATCGAGAATGGTGAAAATGGCTCTCAGGTCTTTTGCAAAATGGGACATAAAAAAAATAAAAAGACTCGCACGCACTGAGGGGCCCTTTGGAGAGCCAGGGAAGAGTAACAGAAAGGTGAACCAAATGGCTGATTGCCGATGGGTTGCTTCCTCTCCCCCATTCATTAACAGAAAAATAAATAACTGCTGAACCTCTTGACTTTAATTTTAGGCACAATTTTCATTAGGGTTCAATGCCAGGAAGCATTGAGGTTTCTGCTTCAGGGCCTAAATAATTCACGACTGCTCAGAACATCTAGCCGGAATCCACATGAGGCATAAACCCACTCTGTAGAACCGTGTTGGCAGCCTGTGTGGGTGTCTCCATCTAAATTCCTGAAGAGCAGGTGCCTGGTCTACTAGCCACCACCCGACACCCATCTGGAAGCCAGAAACCTCCTTCTTTGGCAGATCCCCCTTCCTGAAGCTACTGCCCAAGGTTGACATCTCTAGGGATTACACCTTCATTTACTGAACTTGCTGGTCTTGGGCAGACCAGGGTTCAAATCCCAGCCCACCACTTGGGCTGTGTGATTTGGGACAGGATGCATCTCTGTGGCTCATCTTCCTAACCTTTAAATAGGGATTAAACGAGATAAAAGGTGCTTGGCCAGGAAGTTGGCACACAGTAAGTGCTCAACAAACGGTAGTGATCACAGTCATTATGATTTGGTAAAGTGTATTCATTTATTTAATCTTTTAGCTAACCAATATTTGTACTGAGCACCTATAATGTCCCAGGCACTGGGCAGGTTCTACACATTGAGATGCAGGAGCACCCCTGACCTCAACAAAGCTGCCAGTTTAGTGGGGGGGAGACAACAGCCAACAGGTCCCCAAAGCAATGAACAAGTTAATAAACAGCCATATGTGCTATAAAAAAAATGTGACCAGGAGCAACGTGATTTGGAGTGTCACTTTAGAGAGAAGGTTCAGCTAGTATGTGTGATGGGGCATTAAAATTGTGTTGGTTTATTAAAAGCTTACTGGCTAATCAATGGATTCACTGGAAAAATCTTTCAAAGCCTTCCAGCAAAAATGAGCACAGGGTCTACCAAGGTCATATATGCAACCAATACCCTCATTGCAAGTCACACTCACATGCTACCTGAGCAAATCTCTTCCCTTTCTGCTCTCCTCCTCCAAGACGCCAGGCCTCCTTTCTTCTTGCCCCTCAGTATCCCGGGTCCTCTGGGATCTAAGTAAGTCACTATTCCCTGAAAGGAATGTCACACGTCAGATGTCTTTCAACATCTCTGACTGTTCTTCACACATCACTGAGGGAGTAGAATTTTAAACAGGGCCCTTGGGAGGAAAGGTCCTCTTTGAAGACATCCTAAGTCTTCAGGACAGGGAGGGTAAGCAGAGAAGGGGGATGAGAATTTATTCCAGTCACACAGCAGAGGAAGAAACAAAAATGACATGATGGAGGAAGAGGTGAGGACACTCCAACCCCAGACGTGACTGTCTATCATCCAGCGCACACACACAAGCCCACCAAAGAGAATGAAGGAGCTCAGAGAAACATAAAGTGGGATCCACCACTTCCGAAGCATTCAGAGCTTGAGACAAAAAAAAACCCAACATGACTTACCTCTAGTTCTAGAAGTGTAGACAACCTAGCCCTCTAAAACAATTCTCTAGGTCATGTGGCCCATACAAACTACACCCCGATGAGGTTGTTGTTACTCCCTAATAAAAGGTGGTTGATAATCATTTTCTGAAAGGAAACAGAAAATTCTGGAAAGATGCACCAAAACAATCTGTGGAGAATGATGACCTCTGAAGAGTACATTTGAAGTAAGGTATAGGAGGATTTCTTTTTCATTGGGTAATCTTTTGTATTATTTGAACAATCACTGTGTTCTATAGTAATTATTAAAGATAAAATATAATATCTCCAAAATAAATGATGGGAGGAAAATTGCTGACTTGAGGAGTGCTATTTATTTATCAATAATTTCAAGTTTTAGTAGTTAATTTCCTTTGCCTAAATCACTGGATGATCCAACAATGTGTAAAAAGAATTATACATCACAACCAAGTGAGATTCATCCCAGGCACACAAGGCAGGTTCAACATTCAAAAATGATTAATGTAATCCATCATAACAATAAACTAAAAAAAGAAAAATTGAGCGCCTGGGTGCCTCAGTCGTTAAGCATCTGACTTCAGCTAGGTCATGATCTCACTGTTCGTGAGTTCGAGTCCACATCTGGTGAGGCTGTTTCAGGTGAACACAAGGCCCACTTCAGGTGAGCCCCACTTCTCTTTCTCTCTTTCTCTCTCTGTCTCTTCATCTCTCTCTCGCTCTCTCTCTCTCTCTCTCCTTCTGCCCCTTCTGGGATTCTCTCTCTCTGCCCCTCACTCACTTGCACCCTCTATAAGTAAATAAATAAATAAATAAATAAATAAATAAATAAATATCACATGATCCTTCCACTAAATGCAGCAAAAACATTTGAACAATATCCAATACCCATTTAAAAAAAAAAAAACCCACTAAGTAAACTAGGCTTGATTAAACTTGATTTTAAAAATCTATCAAAAAAAAAATCCTACAGCTAACATCACAGTCAATGGTGAGAAACTCAAAGTTTTCCCACTAAGATCAGGAACAAGGCAAGGATGTTCCCTTTCACCAACTCCTTTTCAACATCGTACTGGAAGTTCTTGCTAGGGCAAAAAGACAACAAAAGAAAAGAAAAGTTGCACAAGTTAGGAAGGAAGTAATAAAATTGTCCTTGTTCACAGATGACGTGATTGTCCATGTAGAAAATCTGCAAACATCAACAGAAAAGCAAGGTTAATATAGAAAAGTCAACCTCTTTCCTGTATACCAGGAATCATCAGTGGAATTTGAACTTAAGTAATTGTATGTCACACCTTTCTAGGTACAGAAAAAAAAAAAAAACATGGCAACATAGACCAGGCTCACATAAATAATGCCTTATCATGAAGTCAAAAGAACAATGAAAATGGATGTCTGGATGCCTGGGTCCCAGCCAGTTACTCAGCATTAAAATACCTTGTCTTCCCTGGATTTCAGATGCTCCTGAGAAAGATACAGGCATTGGACTAAAAAATCAAAGTCCTTTCCCATTTTCTAAGTCCTCTTGGAGAATAAAAGTCCACATCTTCCTCAAAATGTCCCACGCTTTTAAAATTACAAAAGCAAACAACACGTGCTTATCAAAAGTTCCAATGATACAGAAGAATGTAGAGAAGAACAAGACTGTTTTCCTGTGCTACTCCCCAAATTTGCCTCTCCACGCCTCTCTCCTCCCAGAGTTAACCACCGCTAAGATGCTAACGCTGTGCCGTGTGATAATCACCAGCACAGGTACCTATTTAAATTTGGATTGGTAACAAATTAAAATTAAATAACATTGGAGTTCAGTTCCTCAGGCACGTATGTCACATTCTATGAGCGCAACAGCCACTTTCGGCTAGTGGCTACCAAGTTGGATGGCACAGATATAAAACAGCTTCACCATCACAAAAGTTCTACTGGACAGTGCTTGTCTAAAGTATACAAGGAGGCCTCTTTCAAGTCATCTCATTTCCATTCAACACTTACTTCCTGCAGCTGTTCAACATCTACTTCCTGGAGCCCCCACAACGATTTGCGTCAGGCCCTCCCTGCTTGGGCTCAGAACTATCCCAACAAGTTAATGGAGTGAGTTGCCTTGGAAAGGTCTGTCAGTTCCCTGATCTCTAATTAAGAAAGACTTGCTTCATCAATGGGCTCACTGAAGGTCATGGAACCATCACCACCCCCAACGACACATAAACGTTTAAAACCTTCACTAAGAACTCGAAAACTCCAGCGTTCCTCATGGTGGTGTTTTCCAAGAAGCACTGAGGCATTCAAAGCCAAAGATAAAACACCCAATGTATCTTACCTCTAGCTCTGGAAGTGTAGCTTAGCTGCAAACCAATTTTCCACGTCATTTTGGCCCATGCAAACCATGCCTCAATGGGGTTATCTTAATTATTCCCTAGTAATAGTAGTAATTCCCTAGTAAACAGTAGTCATATTGTTTTCTAGACTCCAACTGTCCACTCTATTGTCTACGTAGTCTGAGCAGGTAATTGCCAACTCTCCACTGCGTAGTATAGAACTCTCTGTTGATATATAAAATCATAATGCATTTCTCTTAGCTTCCCACAAACACAATGCCTTGCCTACACTCAGCCTTCTGCTAGAATGCCCTTCTTTGCCCAGCTCTACACCTCTGTATAGACTCCCCTGATTTACTGGCCAAACAATACTTACCTTTTCTTTAAAACTCACTTGAGACATCATCTCCAGAAAATCTTCCCTGTTCTTCTCGGGCTAGATTAGTAGCCCCAGGGGCTACTCCCGAATTTCTATATAGGAGACACTTTGTGGGTGAAAATCTAGTAGGAAGCAGGCAAGCGAGTTTGTAACTTCTCTTAAAATCACATTATATAGCAAGGCACAATTTTTGCTGAGATATTTGCTGAGAAGAGCAAAGTTCTTAATATGATTTTTCTTAACGTTTATTTATTTTTGAGAGAGACAGCACAAGCAGAGGAGGGGCAGATAGAGAGGGAGACACAGAATCCGAAGCAGGCTCCAGGCTCTGAGCTGTCAGCACAGAGCCTGACGTGGGGCATGAACTCACGAGCCCATGACATCAGGACCTGAGCGAAGTTGGACACTCAACCAACTGAGCCACCCAGATGCCCCAAGAAGAGCAAAGTTCTTAAAGATGTTCTTATTTACAAGTAAATGTGAGTGAGAATATATCAGTGATCCATTTAAAGAACATCCTTTTGAGGAGCAGTGACTTTGGAGGAGAGCAACCAGAGATTAAAGGAGCGATAAACCCTCCCCCAAGCCACACTTTGGCTCTACTGTTGGCTGCTCTGTTTGCTCCAACAATGTTCTGGTGCCCTTCTATCATAGTATTAGCACCTTGAATCTGTTTATGTGTGCATCTTCTCCACTAGACAGCAAAGGACCATATTTTTCTTTATCTCTGTATCTCTAATCCTCAGACCAGTCCTTAACAGAGGTGCTCAATAAATGTTTGTTGGATGGATGGATGGATGGATGGATGGATGGATAGATGGAAAGATGTGAGGAGACACTTTCTTAATATTCAATTTTACCTTCAGACCAAAATCTTCTAAAAGATAAAGACCTTGAATCTCAAAATCAATATCTCTCCCTCAACCTTTCTCTTTCTCCCCCTCCATTTCCAGTAATACCAGAAAAATGTTTTATATTTAACAACCCCTCAATACAAAGGCTGGCATTCCCCACCCAGTGAGTGTACTAAAGAAAGACTGGGGAGAAAGAAGAAAGAAATCTTTAACACTAAATATTGGATAATAGCTTTAAAACCCTCCCTTTCTCTAATGGAGGTACAATTTGGAGATAAACCTAAACCACCTTCCTCTCTGTGGCATATGATTAAAATCTGCTTTGTTCTTCTAATTTGCTCTTCTCAAATTACCACACTGCTGCTGGCGCTGCAAACTCAGACTTTACGGCTGCCCTTGAATTACTGTACAACTTTTCCTTTTTTTTTTTTTTCTTTTATTCAGCATTGAACCAAGAAGGTGCCACCTACAACCTGGTGGAGAAATTATGTCTCCAAACCTGGAGACAAAAGGCGCCGTTCAAGGTGTCCCTTCCACCCCCTGCGCCATGACACCGCTCCGCGTAAGTACATCTCCCTTGAGGTTTGGGAACACAAGAGGTGAAGTTCTCCTTGATAAGGCTCCAGGTGGTACTGAGTGTTTCTTCCATCCCTGACTCCAGGGATTTTATTATTCTTCCGTCTAAGCTTAAAAACAAAGAGAGCCTGACAAGGATGTGGCAAGGGCCTAACTAACAAACGTTTGGTTTTCATATGCTTCCGGAAGTCCTCTACATACCATGGTCTGAGATTGCTAAGAGTTCAAGTTCCAGAGTCAATCTCAAAGCTACAAGGTAAATTACCATACAGGACAGAAAGAAAATTCTAGCAACATCATCCTTCCTCTTTTTTTTTCCTTTCAATTTCTTAGGAGTTAATCTGAAATTTCAAAGTGCAAGCAAAGTTTATGCCAAGCCAAACAAGTAAAGAAAAAGGGAGGTGTCTTTCAACTATCTAGTTATGTGACACAGCAAAATATTCATAAATACACAATAAGTTGATCGCACTTTTCACGTGGATATACACCGAACCACATGTTGACGAAAACAAAGTAGAGAAGAACTAAAATTGTGTCCTCAGATGACAGTTCTTTTTTTTTATGTTTATTTCTTTATTCTGAGAGAGAGAGAGAGAGAGAGAGCGTGTGCAAGCAAGAAAGGGGAAGGGACAGAGAGAGAGAATCCCAAGCAGCTCCATGCTGTCAATGCAGAGCTGGATGTGGGGCTCGAACCCACAAACTGTGAGATCACGACCTTAGCCGAAGTTGGGTCCTTAACCAACACCCAGGTGCCCCTTCAGATGACAGTGCTAAAATGTCAATATGCAGGGGTGCTGGGGTGGCTCAGTTAAGAGGCCAACTTCGGCTCAGGTCACAATCTCATGGTTCATGAGTTGGAGCCCAACATCAGGCTCTGTACTGACAGGGTGGAGCCTGCTTGGGATTCTCTCTCTTTCCCTCTCTCTCTCTCTTTCTCTGACCCTCCCCCACTTGCACTTCCTCTCTCTCTCTCTCTCTCTCAAAATAAATAAGTAAATAATAAAATAAAATGTCAATATGCTGTCTTTACCCAGAAATGTGGTCAGTGTATGGCTTCTCCCTTCTGCTATTAGAAAAGTTGCCAGTGAAAAAGAATTGCAGCATTTAGACTACCAAAGAAGATTCAAACACAAAATAATGTAGTATTTAAGCAGAGTAGGAGCAAACCTAAAACTCAACACACCAGACCCCATCCTACTTTTGCTAAATATGTGACCTTAGAGAAATCACATCACCTCTCTGAGACTGAGATTCAATTTAATCAACTAGCTAATGCACATCATTAACATACTACTCAAGGATATCAAGAGGCAGATGAGGGTAGAGAAAGGATGCTACTAAACAAAGAACAATAAATACCCAACACCACCATAACACTGTAGACAACACCTACATACAGGCACAGATCACAAGGACTAGAATTATTTTCAGAACAATGAGCAGCACTATGTATAGAGACCATCCCCCAAAATAACATCAGCTAGTAACATCAAGGAAGAATTATTAGCCAACTTATTAATGAGGTCTTCGTCCTCTCTTCTATTAATATTTTAAGACTGCTTAATTTTATTTTTTTTAATTTTTTTAAATGTTTTTATTGATTTTTGAGACAGAGAGAGACAGAGCATGAGCAGGGGAGGGGCAGAGAGAGAGAGAGGGAGACAGGGAATCTGAAGCAGGCTCCAGGCTCTGAGCTGTCAGCACAGAGCCCGATGCGGGGCTCGAACTCACGCACTGTGAGATCATGACCTGAGCTGAAGTTGGATGCTTGACCCGAATGAGCCACCCAGGTGCCCCAAGACTGCTTAATTTTATTACCAGTCCATTAGTAAATGATATTGTGTTTCAATTTTTAGTTTGTGTATGAAGATACTGGTTCAGTCGATCCTTTCCAGGCCAATGTTTACCAGCAAGCCCTCATGCCTTAAAGCAACAAATTACACCTCTGAGTGGAGAGATAATAAACCAAACCCTAATCTGTTAACATACTAATTGCTTTCCCCTGCTATAGAATAATCACGCTTCAAACCTTAGCATATATATTCAGACAAAACTCTATTGTGCATCTACAATCTGGTCCTTCTGTTACTAATATTAGGTTATTTCTTGGAGCAATTACACAGAACTCGAATTTATTTTAATTAATAGTCACAATGATCCCCTGGGAACTAAGTAGAAAACAAAATTTGTTATAGGAGATATAGGAGGTATAAATTAATATTAAATAATAGATAAATTATTACAGCATAACTCGCAAAGTTGCTCTTCATACAACATGTTTACTTTCATTTTGTACCAAGCTGGTAGGATTTTAAGATGTATTATCTGTTTAACGTTCGTGACACTGTCTCAAAGGGTGACTTCCCTGGAGTGAAAATCCGATGCTTTGTAACACAGAACCTTCAGGCTGAGAGAAGACTTTTTTCATTTGCTAGTCCAAGCAAGGAAATGAGGATGAAGAGCAGAAAAATGCTTTTCCACTAGTAACTCTGATCTGGCTGCCATGCTTGCAGGAGAAAACGGAGAAGCCCCTACTCTGGTCCAGGTTGCCTCACAAAAGAAAAGCGGTCAAGCATTCTTGGGAAGAATTCCAGAGCTCATAATCCATTGGTTTGATCTACGAGGATGCCCCCAACAGAAAGATAGAAAAGACCCATTCTAATGGTTTCATTTCACACCTCCATGGTTTCTATCACCACTTGTGTGCACACTAAAGGATTCCCTTATCTGTGTCTCCACACCAGACCTCTCTGCTGACTTTGTCTGCTTATTTCCAACTGTCTACTGGGAATTCTCCACTCAGATACCCTACAGGCTCCTCAAGGTTAAGAGCCCAAAATGAAACTCATCATCTCCTCTTCCTCCTCATCTTCTCAGGGCCAACTTTATGGGTGCATGATCCATGCTTAGAAGGGCCCCACACTTGGTTTAAAAGTCGACTGCTGCATTCTTGAAATTCTTAATTTTTTAACAAAGGGCTCCATGTTTTCACTTGGCAATGGGCCCCCAAATTATGTGGCCATTTCTGTCTTTCCTGGGGGGGGGGGGCGGTGAGGGGGGCAGGGCATGGCCATTACCTTTGTTACGGAAACAAACCACATGGGACTGAATCCCGGATTCTCCCTTCCTTCATTTCTACATCTGATCATGTGGCTTCACGCTCCGGGTTTTATATCAAGCAAAGGCTCACCTTACTTGAAATGCCTTTTTCTCCTTCTTCAAATAATTGATTTCCACTTGTCCTTTAATTATTAATCAAGATCCATCTATACCAGAAATACTTATTGATGCTTCAGTCTGATATAGATGCCTCCTCTTGGTTCTTCATCTCCATATACCTGTCACTACAGTTGTCATTTTGTCCTTGTACCATTATCTTGTCTCTCTTCCCCCAAATGACTGGAAGCTTCTTGATGGCTGTTTATTTTTTCTTTTTATGTCTAGTTACCCACTCTGTACTCAGCATACAGAAGATATATTCGAAATGCTTATCAAATAAGATTGATGTTATTTCAAAACATTTCACTAATCCACTTTTAAAAATATAATTGTTAGATCTACACAATTGCTCTTTCCTCTTAGACTAAGCTTCATTTTTTTTTTTAAATGTTTATATATTCTTGAGAGAGAGACAGAGCACGAGCAGGGGAGGGGCAGAGAGAGAGCAGAATCTGAAGCAGGCTCCAGGCTCTGAGTTGTCAGCACAGAGCCCAACGTGGGGCTTGAACTCACGAGCCCATGAGATCACGACCTGAGCTGAAGTCGGAGCTTAACCGGCTGAGCCACCCAGGCGCCCCAAGCTTCATTTTTTTTTTTTTAAGTTATTGTCTCACTTCTCTCCTAAACCTTCAGGGAAAGCAACCAAAACAAACAGCTTCAGAGCCTATGTCACACCTCGAATGCATTTTTCACTGTCCTCCAGGGTCACTGTCCCCTGGGATCACTTCTGCAATTGAGGACAGCTGGGTCCCCTCTGCCCCAGGGAGCTTCCAGGCACTGCTGGCTGACACACAATGATTTGTTTGTGCCAAGAAGTTGCCAGAGTTCCTCTGCAAAGCCACCACGAGTCCAGGATACAGGAAAGCAAGAGCAGGAAGTGTGGCCCATTATGAACCCTGCACCCCCATGTGCTCAACACTTCATGAGATTGGCCATCATAGGAAATCCTGCTTAAAAAACAATCTCATGGGGCGCCTGGGTGGCGCAGTCGGTTGAGCGTCCGACTTCAGCCAGGTCACAATCTCGTGGTCCGGGAGTTCGAGCCCCGCGTCGGGCTCTGGGCTGATGGCTCGGAGCCTGGAGCCTGCTTCCCATTCTGTGTCTCCCTCTCTCTCTGCCCCTCCCCCGTTCATGCTCTGTCTCTCTCTGTCGCAAAAATAAATAAACGTTGGAAAAAAAAAAAAACAATCTCGTGATTTGGCTGCAGCTGGGAATCAAAAGGAATCATGCCAGCCCAGCATCAGCGTCTCATCAGTATTTCAATCGGTCATGATACACACACCTGGATGGATTCCTTTATTCATTCATTCACCTACTCAAACATTCACTGAACATCTACTAAGGGAAATGTGCCGGGTGAGAGGTTATCAAGGGAGATAAAAGCCAAAAAGTCCCCACACTCAAGGAAATGAAGAATTTCATTATGAGGGGCACCTGGGCGGCTCAGTCAGTTACGCATCTGACTTCAGCTCAGGTCACGATCTCACAGTTCATGAGTTCCAGCCCCGCGTTGGGCGCTGTGCTGACAGCTCAGAGCCTGGAGCCTGCTTCAGATTCTATGTCTCCCTCTCTCTCTGCCCCTCCCTCACTCATGCTCTGTCTCTCTCTAGATAAAAATAAATAAATAAATAAATAAAAATAAGAATTTCATTATGAGACAGATAAATTCCCCTAACTCCGTACCATTCCACAGACCAGTAACAGCAGCTTGTTAGAATGCTGGAAGGTTGTTGGAGATGCTGAATTCCAGGGCCTTCCGCAGGACTTCGTAGTTGAGTTTTGTTTTGTTTTTTTATTTTATTTATCTATTCTGAAAGGGTTGGGGAAGAGCAGAGAGAAAGGGAAAGAGAGAGCCAATCCCAAGCAAGCTCCGCACCGTCAGCACGAAGCCTAACTCAGGGCTCGAACTCATGCACTGTGAGATCATGATCTGAGCCGAACCCAAGAGTCAGACGCTTAATCTGCTGAGCCACCCAGGGGCTCCAGGACCTCCTAGATCAGCATATGCATCTTAACAAGAGCACAGAGGAGCCACATGAATTATCAGAGACTAAGAAGCATTTACACTTCCCTCCCAAGAGCTGAACACCAACTCTTTTGGGCCTGAATTAAGTTCAACTCTCACTCACAAAACCTGCCCTAACAATTCCTGACCATAATCCTACTTTTCCCCATTTCTAGACTCCAGGTCTGGCTCTCTGCTACTTCATAGAAGCAACATGAATCCTTCATCACACAAAGTAGAAATAAGGAGAAACCGTGCTATATATACCACATGCCTATCACTCATGCACATGAACCTCATACTGGATTCTCTGCAGGGCAAACTCTGATATTTCTATTCATGCAATTTTTTTAAGTTTACTTATTTTGAGAGAGAGAGAGAAAGAACAAGTAGGGGAGGGGCAAAGAGAGAGGGAGACAGAGGATCTGAAGCAGGCTCTGTGCTGACAGCAGAGAGCCCAATTTGGGGCTCGAACTCATGAACCGTGAGATCATGACCTGAGCCAAAGTTGGATGCTTAACCACTTGAGCCACCCAGGCGCCCCCTCCATTCCTGCAATTTTTAAGTTTTCCCAAAATGCCTACTTAGAAAAAGAAGTAGAACTTAAGAGAGTTCAAGTGACTAATTCAAGTGACTTCAAGTGGTTTACATTTTAAACTGTTAACCCATTGTTGCTGTACCCTTGCCAGTCAGAAGAGGGGTCTCAAAGTAAGACGTGGCTTTATCTAATTATTACAGTTGAAAACTGAAGATTCAGCTGGAGAGCAAGTTCATTTGGGAAATGCTTACTCCAGTGGAATCTAGTTTTGTCCTTCTCTTAACATTGCTACACACGCACAAGCACACACGCGTGCGCACATGCACACACACACACACACAAAAGTACATAGTTACTAGTAAGAATTCCAAATACACATATACACATTTTCCATGTATACAATGGGTGTTTTTTATTTAGTTGCTATCATTTCAAATACCTGTAACTTGTCAGGAATCTTCTGGAGGTCCACAATACACTGGGAGTTCCATTTTGATTTATTTGGGTTTTTTTTAATATTTCAATAAGTTCAGTAAATTCAGAGGCACCAAAACCTATAGTTCTTAAGCTTGTTGGTCTCAAAACTCCTGTACACTATGAAGGATCCCTAGAATTTTGGGGGGGGTTGGATATATCAATTTCCTGAGAATTTTTTTGAATAGTGAATGTTTTGAGTCATGCAAGAATAATAAACCCACTGCACATTACCAAAAGTTGCACATTTTATGAAAAATAACTTGTATTTACAAAATAACTAATTTAATGAGAAAAGTAGCATTGTTTTCCATTTTTGCAAAAATCTTTAATGTCTGGCTCAATAAAAGACAGCTGGATTCTCACATCTGCTTCTGCATTTAATGTGTTTCCATAGCACATATCATACAGCCTCTAGAAAACTCCACTGCACACTTGTGGGAGAACGAGAGTGGAAAAAGCAAACAACATCTCAGCAAGGATGACAAGACAATTCAATGGGGAATAAAATCGTTTTTTCAAACAACGGTGCTGGGATAGCTAAATATTCACATGCGTAAGAATAAAGTTGGACCCCTACTTTACCCCCTATACAAAAGTTAACTCTAACTGGATCAAAGATGAGGAGTAGCTGTGTGCTACTGTGAATTATAATAAGAAATATACATTTTGTCTGTCCTCATTTCTGGCACGGAGCTCCTAAAACCCTTGTAATTTCCTAAGTGACTGTGAGCAATAAAAGTATCTTTTGTTATGTTAATGAGGCGACTTTTGGAAATCCCCTGTGGATGGGGGCTGGTTGCCAGGAGAACCAGGTGTTTAGAGAGGGTTGGAACTTGCAATCCCACTGCCCAGACCTCCAGGGAGGGGAGAGGAGCTGGAAATTGAGTTCAACCACCAATGGTCAATGATTTAATCAATCGTGCCTATGTAATGAAGCCTCCCTAAAAACCCAAAAGGACAGAATTCTGAGAGCTTCCAGGAGATTGCTACTCCTTGGAGAGGATATGGAAGCTCCATACCCTTCCCCCTGCACCTTGCTCTATGCGTCTCTTCCATCTGGCTGTTACAGCCTTTTCTAACAAACTAGTGATCTAGTAAATAGAATGTTTTTCTGGGTTCTGGGAGCCGCTCCAGCAAACTAATCAAACTCGAGGAGGTTGTGAGAACCTCTGATCTACAACCAGTCAATCAGAAGCCTAGGTGACAGCCTGGACTCGTGACTGGCCTCTGAAGTGGGGGCGGTCTTATGGGACTGAGCCTGTAGGATGTGATGTTATCTCCAGGTAGACAGTGTCAAAATGGAATTGAATTGCATGTGTAGGTGGTGTTGGATGTATGGGGGAAAACCCTCTCTCCGTACAGTGGAATGGGAGCCAGACCACTTCCAGGCTGTTAATGGGTACAGGTTTATTTGGGGGATGATGAAAGTCTTCCAGAAACAGACAGTAGTAATGATTACACAACCTTTTGAATACACTAAAATCCACTGAAATGTACACTTTAAATTGGTAAATGGTGTTGTGTATAAATTATATATTAATACAATAATGAATCCAAAACCTAAAGGTAAAACTATAAAACTATTTAAAAAAACATAGGCAGAAGTCTTCATGACCCTGGATTATGAAATAGCTTCCTAGCTATGACATCAAAAATACAAGCAACAAAAGGAAAAAAAAAGTTGGAGTTAATCAAAGTTGAAAAACTTCTGACACCATCAAGAAAGTAAATTCTTTTGGGGCGCCTGGGTGGGTCAGTTAGTTAAGTATTTGACTCTTGATTTTGGCTCAGGTCATGATCTCGGCATCTGTGAGTTCGAGCCCTGTGTCGGGCTCCTGCTGACAGCTCAGCCTGCTTTGGATTCTGTGTCTCCTTCTCTCTCTGCCTCTCCCCCACTTGTGCTCTGTCTCTCTCTCTCTCTCTCTCTCTCTCTCAAAAATAAATAAACATTTAAGAAAAAAAGATTCTCTCTCTCTCTCTCTCTCTCTCTCTCTCTCTCCTTTTGCCCCTTTCCCCCACTCACATGCTCTCACTATCTCTCTCTCTTAAAAAGAAAAAGAAAATAAATAAAGTAAGAAGACAACCCACAGAACAGGAAAAATATTTACAAGTCATGTATTATATAAGTATCCAGAACATATAAAGAACTCTTACAACTCAATAATAAGACAATCCAGCTTAAAAATGGGCAAAGAATCCAACTGGTTCTCCAAAAAAGATATAAACATGGCCCACTGGCACATGAAAAGATACTCAACATCATTAGCCATCAAGGAAATGCAAATCAAAACCACAGTAAGAATACCACCTCACACCCACTAAGGTGGTTATAACCAAACAGACAAATAATAAAAAGTGTTGGCAAGGATGTGGAGAAATTGAAACCCTTGTACACAGCTGATGGGGATGTAAAATGGTGGGGCTCCTTGAGAAAATAGTTCGGCAGTCTTCAAAAAGTTAAACGTAGACCCAGCCAGTAATGTCATTCCCAGGCATACGCCCAAAAGAAATGAAGGTGTATCCACACAGAAATGTTTGCAGTAATGTTCACTGCAACATTATTTGTAACAGCCGAAAAGTGGAAATAGCCCAAATTTTCACCAGCTGATGAACTGGTCTAGCCACACACTGGAATATTATTCAGCAATAAAAAGGAAGGAGTACTGATACGTGCTACAACGTGGATGAACCTTGAAAACATGCTTAGAAGCCAGGCACAAAAGCCCACATATTGTATGTTTCCATTTTTTTTATCAAACGCCCACAGCAGACAAATCTACAGAGACAGAAAGTAGATGAGTGGTTTCCTAGGGCTGGAAGGGCCAGGGGGAAAGGAGGGTATGACTGCTAAACGGCACTGGGTTTCTTCTGGGGATGGTGAAAAAGTTTCAAAATTGATTGTGCTGATAGATGCACAGTTCTGTGAAGATATTAAAACCGTATACTTTAAGTAGGAAGATTTAAGTATGTAAATTACATCTCAATAAAACTATTCCCCAAGGAAATGTAAAACTACATTTTAGTATTACTTTGAAAATAGTTTGAACCTCAAAGATGCCCTGAAAGGATCTGAGGGACGTCCAGGGGTCCCCAGGGCACAATTTGAGAGCCACTGACCCAGACAAAATATCTAGTGTGGGTATTACGGGTTATCTTCCTAGCGGCTATCTCCCCCTCTCTCTACCCACCTCTCAAGAGAGCCTTGATTTTTAGGTATTGACCCACCCCCACCATACAGGCCACCAGCAGGAGGGAAGTTGACTCCATGCTGAGTCCCAGGGTCAGGTTCTGCTCACCTTAAGCTAATAAGCACATTCCCTCCCACTGACTACAGTCAGTGGTTCAGGGATGGGCATGTGACAGGGATGGGCGTGGCTGCAGGACTTTTGCTTGGAATGCTGGGTTGGAAGTCGTTTCTCTCTGCCTCTGGAGGGTGTCCCACGAGAAGGTGAGAACTGACACTACCATAACCATTCCCTGCCAGTATGAGGATAAAGCCTTACAAAAGTCAGGATGGGGCGCCTGGGTGGCTCAGGGGATTAAACATCCAACTCTTGATTTCCACTCAGGTCATGATCTCACGGTTTGTGAGTTCAAGTGCCACATCAGGCTCTGAGCTGGCACTGCAGAGCCTGCTTGGGATTCTCTGCTTCTCCCCTGCTCGCTCTCTATCTCTTTCTCTCAAGATAAATAAACATCTAAAAAAAATTAAAAAGAAGGCAGAATCGTCCTTGAATGAAACCCTTAACTCAAGACTTCTGGATATATGATCCAGCAAGTGTCCTTAATGTTAAAGTCAGTTTGAATTAGAATTTGTTAGATGTCGTTACAAGCACCCAGCTGATATACTGTCCAAATGATGTGGAGCCAACGATATTACATTCACTCTGCAGTCAATACACTTTGCCTTTGCTTTGAGGACATCAAGAGATAAGATCTTAGCAGACCATTGAAATAACATTACTTTTTTATTCACAACATACTTAATATAAAGAGCTGGCCCATATAGTCTAGGCTTAAAAACGTCAGAGCGTGGCCACAGTATTTCACAAAGTGCCTCCCCCTTCTCTTCCTTTTGTGTCTGATTTTCAGTGGACTCTTAATGGCATTCTAGATGAGTCTGATAGAGAAAAGTGTTGGCGTGTCCTTATTATCAGAAGAGGTGTGGCTGTCGATTGGACCCAGCTTGGATTTCATCACCAGGACCATCGTGGGGCCTGATATTCAGCACATGTGAATGTTTGCATGCGATCATCCAGTTCCTGTTCCAACAGATGAGAAAAAAAGGAATAAACTACTCTCTTTTTTCCCCCAGATAAATTAATTAGAATAGTGTTCTACATTTGGGTGATGTTTTAACCTTTACAACATGCTCTCATATACGTCATCTCAACAACCCAATGGAGGCTGGCAACAAAGAATTATTGTGCCTATTTCACAGATGGACAACAGGAGGCATAGGGACCTGTTTAAGGTCTTGCATAATCATAAAATGATGGAATTTAGACTTAAAGACATTAGAGCCTAAGCTAAAGCCTCCCACTACTTAGAATTACCTCAACTATAGCTTCACATAATAATAATAAGATAACAGTCAGTATTTTTTCAGCTCTTACTAGGGGCCAGGTACCAAGCATTACAACAAGCCCATGCGGTCTCTGCTATTGTTATCCCCACTTTACAGATGAGCAAACTGAGACCCAAATTGAGAAAGTGACTTGCCCAAAGTCACCTGGCTAGGCAGTGGTCGAGCCAGGGTTCCAACCCAAGCAAGTAGTACTCCAGAACATAAGCTCTCAGCCTCTTCACCATATGGCCACTTCAACAAGAGTAGAGCTCTACCAGCTGTGCCTCTGCGACATTAGATGACTCGGAGCTGCCCAGAACCCACCAGTTCAGTAAGGACTGAAGTGCCATTTAACAACGCAAGCAACAAAGGACAATCCAACAATGTTTCCTATTCTGGAATATGATCATAAAAGGTTACCTCTAGTAAGCCATGGCTTACATAGCAGCTCATTAAACTCTTCTGACAATTTTATTGTAACAATAATTGCAACTCAATCTGACCAATTCTGAAAGACGCAACAGCTCTCCCTGCCTCAGAAAGACCACAGACATGCACGTGCGAGTACCCCCACACACACACACACACGCACTTCTCCATTACTTCCATAAGGTCAAAGCCCACCTCCCACTATAGAGAGTGAAGAGCGAAGCTACCAGACGCACATGTTCCTAGACTCTTTTGAAGCTAGGGCACAGGTGTATGATCCAGTCCTGGCCAATAAGATCTGACAGGAAGACTGAGGGGAGCCTCTAGGAAAGGTCTTCTTCTGGGATAAAAAGAAATGCACGAGGAAGTACCACCTCTTATATCGTGGATACAGTAGTGCCTGACACATCCACATCACATCCACAATGCCCGCAGTCACCTTATGATAATGACCACTCTAAGCAACAGAGCTGATGTGCTGAGGATGACAGAGTGGAAAGACGGAAAGCACCCGGGTCCATGCAGAACCACCAGACAACTCTGCAACTGCCCTACCTCTGGACTTCTCATTACAGAAGACACTTAGTGTACTTATTATTTAATGCACTTCAACTTGGCCACTCTCTCACTTGCAGCCGAAAGCACCCTAACTCTCAAGTCTCAAGAGGCAGCTACAGAGAAGGAAGAGCTCTGCATTTTTAGTCCAACAACCTGGGTTCTAAGCTACTTCGTTGCCAGGTAACCCAAATTGCATAATCTCTATAGGCCTCTTTTTCCATTATCTATAAAACTGAGGTGATACTCAATAACACAATAACATCAATAAAAGGGAGAGAAGAAAATCATGAGATGAAGTGTATCCAACCCCTTTGTTAACAACAGTGTTCCACTCCAGTGCAACTGGTCTAGATAATGATTAAACCAAACTTATTAAATTGGAACCATCCATCTAACCCAACTCCCTTATTTTACAAAAGAGGAAACACTGACTACAAATGTCAAGTGACTTGCTCCTTGTCACCAAACTGGTTGGTAACATAATTAAACCATGTATCTCCCAATCCAGTGTTGTCATGCTACTGTCATGCTGATAGGTAATGAGCTAGATTAAATACTGGGCGTTCATTCAATCAACAAGTGTTTATCGAACACAATTATATGCCAGGTACTCCTTCAGGTATTGGGGAATCCTTAATGAACAACAACCTCAACAAAATGTTCCTACCCTGCGAATTCAACAATCTACAAAGGAAATTATTCAATCTACATTTATAAATATTTATTGAGTGCCTAATGTGTGTTAAGCACTATGTTAGAGTTTCTGTTCAAACACAAATCAAAGTCCCCAGCCAATTCCAATGACATCAACCATGTTTACCAGGCTTTGCTAAAGAGTGTATCATGTGAAAAGTCTACGTTTTACTCAATAAAAGTCAGTATTGAAAAATGACAAGTTCATTAGAAGGAGTTATGAATAACCATGCCAGCATCTGGGGGGGGGGGGGGGAAGAGGATACAATGGGGGAGGTGGCTAGCTAGGACTCCACTCTGCTAGAAGCAGAAAGACTGAATAAAAGAGGTAAGAGTTAACTCATGTCCTTCTACACTGTCCAGACTTCAAGGATTGGCTCAGCTGGAAAAGCCTAGTAGGGAGTATTCGGCAACTCCTTCCTTTCCCCAGGCCTCCGTCTGGTGCCTTACACTCTCCTTTTGCTCCCTGTCCACTCGGAATTCCTCTTCCCCAGCCCTAAACAGTCATACCCTAATGACGTGATGGGACAACATCCTAAACTCCATGGAAAGAGACAGAGCAAGTGACTTTCAGCAGCTCCCCTGGACCAGATACCAGGCAGCTGACACTGGGCCACTAGGTTGTTTCTTTGAAGTTTTCCTTGTCAATAAGCACTCCAATTATCTAATTTGGAAAAGAATAATTAAAAGCTGTTGTTTTGCAAAAACAAAAGCAAAAACCCTTCATAACTCATATGTTGTGCAGATTTTGGAGGGAGGATGAATGTGACAGTGCACATACCTCTTCATCTTTGTGATTCCCTGGAACAGAGGGGAAAGGCAAGCCAGGAAAGATGAAGGGATGGATTCCCTAGGGCATGTGTGTTAATAACCCCAATAGTTCTTTTTTCAAAATGCCATTTTGTTCTAACTTTAAACAAATGGAAAGTTCTCTGTGACCCTGTACCCAGAAGTGCAATTTCAATTCCTGGACTTGAAAAAGTCTAGGAAGGCAGAAGGTCCAAAACTATCCATATAGGATCTTTAATTCATTTCAATTGGTTAAATAATAATCACCATTTGGAGGCAGAAGGAGCAGAAAAAAGATGTGCCACAAAATGAAACACTTGACTTTTAAGCAATTCCAAAGTCAACATTTTGGAATATAGCACATTAACCTCTTTGGCACGGGTTGGGCCATACAGACTCTTAACTTTCCAAACTATTATTAGACCTGCTACCATTTATTGTTTCCCTGGACACCAGGCAACAAATACATGTCCTTTGGGGACTACTTATCTATTCTGAGGAAGACTAAGTCCCAAAGGAGATAAAACCCAGTGGTGTCAACTCCAAGTGGAACAGGACTGTGCACACAGAGGACTGAGAGCAGAGGAGAGCGCAAGATCGCCACTCTGCTGCTGGTCCCTCTAATATTTACATATTCAATGTGGGTTAAAGGTTCTGTACATCCATTCTAGGACCTAAAGCAAAGTGCTCAAACAACTATCTCTGGATCACAAAACAGTACATGCCAAAGGTTTCTGTGCAACCCTGAGGCAGGAAAAAAAACTGCCTCACCTGCTAATCCTTTTATTATTAAGTTTAGCAGCACTGCTTAGCTCAGAATGAAATTCAAGATCCTCCAGAAAATTCACTAGGAGCCTACTCTCCTGGGAGATCATGGGGCACCACATTCCTGCCTTGAAACTTGTCCCGCTGTCAGCTTGCAAATTAGTTGCCACGGTCTCTGTGTCACAAACTCCCACTGGCAAACAAACAAATAAACGGGAAAAACCTTTCATTCATTCATTCACTCATTCATTTAGGGGTTAACACAGCCAGAGACCTATTCCTGCCGCTGAGAGACGCTGCCCCCATTCATCTCCCAACGGAACTCGGTAGTGTGCTCTGTATTTAAAAAAACAGCTCAGTCCTGGAGCCTCAAAACTCAGGTAGGACAGAGAGGAAATCCCCGAGATAAATAAGCAAACAGACTTAAAAGTCAGAAGCTAATCGTGCTGAGCATTGACACGACCTTTCCAGATTGTGCGCGCCTAGTGGGTCAAAGGAGAGGGCACACATTTGCCTACATATACGCTCACCGAAAGTGTGCGTGCGTGTGTGTGTGCGCGCGCGCGCACACACACACACACACACACACACACGCACACACACACACCCTTGCAGCTCACACTACATCTCCTGCAAGCTCAGAAGCACTTACTACCCGAGAATGAGGCTGCCAGGAAAGCTACCTTCGCCCAAAGAACTCTTGCTTCTCCAACTTGGGAAGGAGCACTGTCCACCAATATTCCAAGGGGCACTTCTTCCCCGGACCCAGGTCCTGCAAGGCTCCCTCTCTGAGAGTCTCACAGCCCTTTTCCTTTCTCTGAAACACATGGATTTCATGATTGTTTTTGGGGAATCCGCGTAGCGCGCGCCCTATCCCTCAAGGCTGGAGCCTAGGTCGGTCCAGCCGCTCTCACTCCCGGGAAACTTCCCCGCTGCCCCACGCGGAGAAGTAAAGGCCATCGGTAGGAGGGCGGCAGGGAGTGAAAGTGGGTCCCTAGGGCTGAGGCACCTTCGGAGCCTGGGAGCCCGAGAGAAATGAGTGAACCCGAGCTGGTGCATGCCTTCTCCACGTGGAGGAAGGGAAGAAAGAATGGGCGACACGCAGGTGTCCCTCTCGGCTCTCTGAGCTCCCATTTCGTGGCGTGGTAAGGGACAGAAGGGTTAGTCTCTTCCAGGGAGCAGCTGCCCGGCGCCCCCAGCCTAGGCGCAGCGAGACGTGCGCGCAGCTTGCACGCCAGGGAAGGGGCCCCAGCGCGGATAACGCGCCCCATCCCTGGGTACTGCTCCCAGTCTCACAGGGCGGGGAAAGAGAAATCTGGCTTTCCAGCAGGCCCTCGCGCGGGTTCCTCCCCCGTGCCGGCGCACGCCCACCCGCAGAGGCCCCCGCGCCCTCGTCAGGGGCAGCCCGCACCTGGATGTGGCAGGAGATCTCCGAGTCGTCCAGCAGCCGGATGGTGCATTTCATCTCCTGGCTGAGCGATTTGATGCTGGAGCTCCGAAAGTGGATCATTTTCATGGTCCTCCTGCCTCTCGGCACACAGTGGCAAGAGGCGAACATGCACCGCGGCCCGGGGGAGCGAGCGGGAGGCTCGGGGCCGGCGTGGCGCTCGCCCGCGCGGACAGACACACTCGCGCACACACCGTCCCGGACACCCGGGTGCGGTTCAGCCCTGGGACAGCGGCGGCGACGGGCGCCTGCGGCCACACATGCCCGGCGGCCGGGGCGCGGCGGGCGGGTCCCTCCTCCCCTCCCCTCCCTCGCCTCCGCCTCGCCGGCTCCTTTCCCCGCCTCCGCCCGTCGCGCGCGCTCCTGCGCCTCCCTCCGCCCGGGCTAGCTTGCAGAGGATGCCCCGGGCCCGTGACCCTGGGCGGGCGCGCGACGCACTCACTCCCACGCGCGGGGAGCCGCGGGAGGAGGAGGCGGGGAAGGTTGGCGCTGGTGGCCCGAGTGCCCTGGCAGTGGCCTGCTTCGCCGCCGCCGCCGCTGCGTCAGGCTGGGCCTGGCCGCCTCCTCCCTCTCTGGCCGCGATCGCTCTGGCTCCTGGTCACGCTCGTCCCTGCCCTGGCTCCCCCACGCGCCCGACAGCGCCCAGCTCTTCTCGCCCCCAGGGACCCGAATGCGGGGTGGGGGGGCGGTGGAGGGCGAGCCTGACCTACACCCGCAGGGAGGATTCCACCACGGGAGAGGATTATTGGACCGAGGACGAACCCCCCACCCCCCGAAAGTGGCATGAGGCCCTGGTATGGCTACCCCAGGAATATGGCTAATAGTGACAATCTCTATACTCATGGGTATTTTTTAAAAGCCTTTATTTTTATTTAATATTAACTGGGAGTTCATCTCCCTTATAAAAAAGAAGAAAGAAAGAGAAAGAAAGAAAGAAAGAAAGAAAGAAAGAAAGAAAGAAAGAAAGAAAGAAA
>NW_024412432.1:6879341-6884846 GCF_014898765.1 Herpailurus yagouaroundi | reverse complement strand
AAAGAAAGAAAGAAAGAAAGAAAGAAAGAAAGAAAGAAAGAAAGAAATCAGGGACACCTGGCTGGCTCAGTCAGCGGAGCTTACTACTCTTGATCTGTGGGTGGTGAGTTCGATCCCGCGTTGAGGGTAGAGTTTACTTTAAAAAAAAAAAAAATTTTTTTTAATCTGAGCCTTTCTTTTTTTTTTTTTTTAATTTTTTTTTCAACGTTTATTTATTTTTTTAGGACAGAGAGAGACAGAGCATGAACAGGGGAGGGGCAGAGAGAGAGGGAGACACAGAATCGGAAACAGGCTCCAGGCTCTGAGCCATCAGCCCAGAGCCCGATGCGCGGCTCGAACTCACGGACCGCGAGATCGTGACCTGGCTGAAGTCAGACGCTTAACCGACTGCGCCACCCAGGCACCCCTAATCTGAGCCTTTCTTAAGAAATTTCTCATTTATGACTCTCAACATGTCCGTGTGATCTTTGGTAGCAGAACCTTAGACCTAAGTAAGAGGATCCCTATCCTGCCAGTCCTCCTTTAGGGATCTGTCTCCTTCTCGCCCCACTCCTCACCCAACCCACCCCATCCCCGGACCCGTTGCCTAGGAATGGAGATGTGTCCGGTTCCGTTTTAGACCAATTCCTGGGTAATGGGGACCCTAGAATTCCCTGCCCACCTCCAGGGTGTTGGGGCTAGGGGATCTGCTGCCTCTGTCTTCCCCAGGGTAGACCAAACCCGTTTGTGGTGTGGCCTTAGGTCCAAGGGGTGGCCAAGGGACGCGTGTGGAGGCAGGTAGATAGAGGTTGGATGTTGGGGCAGGCACATTCAAGAGCAGGAAGAGAAGGGCCTCTCACCCTGCTGGCCTTTCGGAGCTGAACAAGTCATTATTAAGGAGTATTTGTTAGAGGAAGGATTTGCCTAGCTGTCAGCCGCACAAGATTCCCCTCATGCAAAGGTATGCCCTGTCCCAAGGGTGTGGGAGGGAAGCCCGGCCATTTCTCTAACCTTGGTACACTCTGATGGGCTGTATATGCTCTAGGACACCCTCTGGGGTTGGCTGTGGTTTGATGGCGCCTACTTTGATGTCGGACTTCTTCCTCTGCCTGCTCTTGCTTCCTCCCCATGTTGATCACTAATAAATACCCTATGGCCAAATCCAGTCTCTGTATCTGCTTCTGGAAACTCCAAATTGTGACAATTTGTCAAGACAGGAGGACACAGTATATTTTATTTAACAGTCGACAGCCTGATTATTGCTTTTATTTTTTTTTTTATTTTTTAATGTTTATTCATTTTTGAGAGAGAAAGCGCGAGGGGTAGAGAGGAGACACAGAATCCAAATCAGGCTCCAGGCTCCGAGCTGTCAGCACAGAGACCCACACACGGCTCCAACCCACAAACTGTGAAATCATGACCTGAGCCAAAGTCAGACGCTTAATTGACTGAGCCAGCCACGTGCCCCATATTATCGCTTTTAAATATGATAATAGTACGTGGACCTCCATATGCACTCTTGCCCTGGGCTGGTGAATATTAGGGCAGGGCATACCAGGGAGGTCAGCATGAAGGGTCTGGGAAGATGAGGATTTGATTCTTGGTCCAGCTCTTGGCCAATCCTGGGGGTCTTGGGGAAGTCTTTTCATTTCTTTTCTCAACTTCAAAGGTGAGCACATCTGTGCTTCTTCTGCCCATCTCACAGGTGGCCAAGAAGCTGGGATGAGACACGGCCCATGGAGGGCAGATTATAGTCTATAATACCCCATATGCCTGTATGAAGTGGCAGTGATGGACCCCACCTGTTACTGGGGTTGAATCATCTCTCCTAACCCAAAGAACAGATATAAGATTTAAAAAAAAAAAAAAAAAAGTCACCACCCAACACAGTACAAACTCGTCCATCCTTATTATAATGACTTTTGGCTTCAAATCAGTCATGCTCAATACCCCAAGATTGTTATCTCAAATTTCAAGGAAGCAGAATGAGACCAGCAAGGACAGTAGGAAAGAGGAAAGAACAAAGGTCACCCCAAGTGAGATTGCAAGCAACAGCATTTTGAGGAAATGAGAAGAATCAAGAAAAATCTAGAACTGGTTAGCTGACCAGGTTTGGGATGAGGACTGAGTTCAGCTAGTATAAAGGTATGGGCTCTGGAAACCTTTGGCATATATGGGAAAACACCTAGGTAAGCTACCACATATGTTCACTTGGATTGAAGTATGCGTTGAAGACGAGGCTTTGGGAAACCAAGCAGCCGTGGTCAAAAAATAACATGAAGAGCAAGAGGAATTCAAAGAATGAACTCAAGAGATCACTTTAAAACTGGGCCGCTTAGGGGCGTCTTTCTACAACAGAGCTAAAAGAGTTTTTTCTTAATTGAACTTACCAAATTACAAAATCAATTGAATTATCAGCCTCACCAGATTTCATGTGTGGGAGATAATTATCATTGAGAAAAGAGTGGGAATCTGGGAATAGAAATGGAACCATTAAAGAGGATCTGGATAATTCCTAGTAACTCAAACTCCCAAGATCCCTTTGGCAACAGAAGCAAAGCCTTTCCCTTTACAGAATGAGGCTGTTCCTGCCTTGTTTGAAGACCCTATTCTGACCTCACCTGAGGCAGTTACCTTGGAAAGGGAAGCCAATTTCGTCCCCACCCCTGGCCCACCACCTCTGAATACTACCACTGCTAATACTTGAATCAGATTCAGGCACATCTTTGGAGGCCAATTACAAAGTCGTCTCCAAGAATAGAAAGAATAGCAAGGTGTTACTAATTTAAATTGAAAAGGATGTGTGTAAATAAACCTAAATTTGTCCACGTGAGTGCTCTTTCCAATGACTCTGGTTTCAGTGTACTATCTAAATTAATTGACTGACTTCTAGGGACACCTGGGTGGCTCAGTCTGTTAAGCGTTCAACTTCAGCCCGGATCATGATCTCACAGTTTGTGGGTTTGAGCCCCCGCGTCAGTCTCTGTGCTGGCAGTTCAGAGCCTAGAGCCTGCCTTGGATTTTGTGTCTCCCTCTCTCTCTGCTCCTCCCTTATTCATGCTCTGCCTCTCTCTCTCAAAAATCAATAAAAGTTAAAAAAATTTTTTAATTAATTGACTGACTTCCAGACTTAGCTAAATGAAAATGAGAAGGAAATATCCTGGTTGTTGTACAGAAAAGAATCCTTAGAATCAAGAAGAAGGAAATACTGAAATGGGTTTTCATATGTAGCCAACTCACCTTTCTTGTAACCTTGTCTCTGGAGGGGACCTCCAAAAGACTTTCAGAGAATCATTGCTGAAGGAAGCAGAGCAATCTTTAACTACCATGGTGGCTCTTCCCTATGACTAGGGATGCTGTGAAAGACATTGCAGTTGAAAGGAGCTCCCTGATTTAAATGGGAGATGATGGGGGCGGGGGGTGCCTGGGTGGCAAGGATGTGGAGCAACAGGAAGTCTCATTCATCACTGATGGGAATGTAAAATGATACAGCCACTTTGAAGACATTTTGGTAGTTTTTCACATATCTAAACAAAGGCTTACCATATAATCCAGCAATTGGTTCCTAGGTAGTAACCCAAAGGAGTTGAAAACTATCTCTACACAAAAACCTGCACACAAATGTTTATAGCAGCTTTATTTATAATTGCCAAAACTGGAAGCATCTGAGATGTCTTTCAATAGGTGAATAAACTATGTACATCCATATAATGGAATATTATTCAGCAATAAAGACAAATGGGCTGTGAAGCCACAAAAGGACGTGGAAGAACCTCGTGGCAAAAGAAGCCAACCTGGAAAGGCTACGGGCTGTAAGATTCCAACCATATGATGTTCTGGAAAAGGCAAAGATGATAACAATAGGGGACACTGGAAGCAGAGGGCAGGAGATAGGATATATAGGAACTCTGCAAAATTTTTTCTTTAAACCTAAATATACTCTTAGAAAATTAAGCATATTAAAAAATTGAGGGTTGCCTGGGTGGCTCAGTCAGTTAAGCATCCACCTCTGGATTCTGGCTCAATTCATGATCCCAGGGTCGTGGGATGGAGCCCCATGTCAGGCTCCGTGCTGAGCATGGAGCCTGCTTAAGGTTCTCCCTCTCCTCTCTCTCTCTCTCTCCCTTTGCCCCCCACTCTCTAAAATAATAAAAAAATAAACTGATGGATCTCCACCATGTGAGGACATGGTAAGAAGGCAGTCATTTGCAAGCCAGGAAGAGAACTCTCACAGGAACTGAACTATGTGGTACCTAAAACTGGACTTCCCAGCCTCCAGAACTATGAAAAAATTAATATATTTTGTTAAGCAAAATGAACAAAAGGTCATTGAAAATATTTTGGACACTATTGATATGACTCCATCTGAAATTCCCACATTTAGTAAATATTAGTTTGGGGTATATAACTCCATGTGTCATTGACTTAACAGAGAGCACTTAGCAGTGGCAATACCACATTGCACCTGACTTTGACTTACTCATTAGACCACTAAATTCATCCAGTTAATTTAATTGAACCTAGTCATTTGGTTTTTGTCAGTGAGATGCTTTGTCTTTCAGATGAATGTAAAATACTTCCTTTTGTTTTTAATTTTCACAGGCTTTCACAATTTTTTCTATTAGTTTATTTTTTTTCAATATATGAAATTTATTGTCAAATTGGTTTCCATACAACACCCAGTGCTCATCCCAAAAGGTGCCCTCCTCAATACCCATCACTCACCCTCCCCTCCCTCCCACCCCCCATCAACCCTCAGTTTGTTCTCAGTTTTTAAGAGTCTCTTATGTTTGGCTCTCTCCCACTCTAACCTCTTTTTTTTTCCTTCCCCTCCCCCATGGGTTTCTGTTAAGTTTCTCAGGATCCACATAAGAGTGAAAACATATGGTATCTGTCTTTTTCTGTATGGCTTATTTCACTTAGCATCACACTCTCCAGTTCCATCCACATTGCTACTAAGGGCCATATTTCGTTCTTTGTCATTGCCACGTAGTACTCCATTGTGTATATAAAGCACAATTTCTTTATCCATTCATCAGTTGATGGACATTTAGGCTCTTTCCATAATTTGGCTATTGTTGAGAGTGCTGCTATAAACATTGGGGTACAAGTGCCCCTATGCATCAGTACTCCTGTATCCCTTGGGTAAATTCCTAGCAGTGCTATTGCTGGGTCATAGGGTAGGTCTATTTTTAATTTTCTGAGGAACCTCCACACTGCTTTCCAGAGTGGCTGCACCAGTTTGCATTCCCACCAACAGTGCAAGAGGGTTCCCGTTTCTCCACATCCTCTCCAGCATCTAGAGTCTCCTGATTTGTTCATTTTGGCCACTCTGACTGGCGTGAGGTGATATCTGAGTGTGGTTTTGATTTGTATTTCCCTGATAAGGAGCGACGTTGAGCATCTTTTCATGTGCCTGTTGGCCATCCGGATGTCTTCTTTAGAGAAGTGTCTATTCATGTTTTCTGCCCATTTCTTCACTGGGTTATTTGTTTTTCGGGTGTGGAGTTTGGTGAGCTCTTTATA
>NW_024412432.1:6776384-6874341 GCF_014898765.1 Herpailurus yagouaroundi | reverse complement strand
GCCATCTTCCTAGTCCTGATCCTATTAATTTAAATATACATGTGGTTTCTTCATTGTTGATATTATTTGCTATTAAGTGTTTTATTAATCCTTTCATTATTGTTGTTTTTAATTTTTTTATTTGATTTTGAAATTTTCAGTGGGCCACATTCAGGATTTTGCTGAAATTTCTTTGTATTTTTGAATAAAATATAATTCTACTCATTGAATGTGCCTTTGCAATTTCAGATGATTGATTGGGATGTATTTCATGCTATGTGAGGGGAGTATTTATATTTTGTGTATTTTTTTTCAGAATTTGTAATTTAAGTGAAAAGTAAAGTTTTGATTGTTTATTTTGTTTATTGCACATTTCATTTCTTTAAATTTTTAATGTTATTTAATTTCTTATTGTGGTAAAATAGTCATAACATAAAATCAACCATCTTAATCATTTTTAAGAGTACAGTTCAGCTGTACGGGTGACTCTGTACAGTCACTCTGTACGGGTGACTCCGTCGTTTAAGGATCCAACTTCGGCTTAGGTCATGATCTCACAATTCGTGAGTTCGAGCCCCGTGTTCGGCTCTGTGCTAACAGCTCAGAGCCTGGAGCCTGCTTTGGTTTCTGTGTCTCCCTCTCTCTCTGCCCCTCCCCTCCTCATGCTCTCACTCTCAAAAATAAGCATTAAAAAATTTAAAAGAGTACAGTTCAGTGGTATTAAATACATTGATAATGTCATGCAACCATCACCACCATCCATCTCCAGAACTCTTTTCATCTTGTAAAACTGAAACGCTATACACATTAAATACTACTCCCCAAATTTACTCCCCCCCCAGTGACCGCTATTCTATTTTCTGTCTCTATGATTTTGACTAGTCAATGTACCACATGTAAGTGGAATTATACAGTAGTCTTTTTTGTGAATGGCTTTTTTTACTTAGCAGAATGTCCTCAAGGTTCATCCATGTTGTAGCATATATCAGACTTTCCTTCCTTTTTAAGGCTGAATAATATCCCATCGTATGTATACTACATTTTGTTTATCCTTCATCCATTGATGAACACTTGGACTATTTTCACATTTTAGCTGCTGTGAATGCTATGAACATGGGTGTACAAATATCCCTAGACTCTGCTTTCAATTATTTTGGGTATATATCCAGAAGGAGAATTGCTGGATCATATGGCAATTCTATCTTTAATTTTTTGAGGAGCCTACCATACTGTTTTCTATATGGCTGTACCATTTTACATCTCCATCAACAGTGCACAAGGGTGCCAATTTCTCCACATCCTTTTCAATACTTGTTTTTTGTTTTTTTGATAGTAGTCATCCCAATGGGCATGAGATGGTATCTAATGATAGTTTGGATTTATATTTCACTAATGAAATGTGTGATGTTAGTAATGTTGAATATCTTTTCTTGTGCATATTAGACATTCATGTATCTTCTTTGGAGAAATGTCTATGCAAGTCCCTCGCCCATTTTTGAATTGGGTTGTTTTTGTATTATTGAGTTTAATCATTCTCTACATATTCTGGATATTAATCCCTTATCAGGTATATGATTTGCAAACATTTTCTCCCCTTATGTGGGATATATTTGACTCTGTTGAAAGTGTGTGTCTTTTGATGCATACAATTTTTTTATTTTAATGAAGCCCAATTTGTCTTTTTTCTTTGGTTACTTGTGTTTTTGGTGTCATAGCCAAGAAATCATCATCAAATCCAATGTCATAAAGTCTTTGTCCCATTTTCTTCCAAGAGTTTTATTGTTTTAAGTCTTTAATCCATTTTGGGTTAATTTTTGTATATGGTGTTAGGTAAGGGTCCAACGTATTCTTTTGCATATGAAAACACAGTTTTCCCAACAAAATTTGTTGAAAAAGACTGTCCTTTCTCCATTGAATAGTATTGGCACCCTTGTCCAAAATCATTTGACCACACATATGAGTTGATCTTTGCAAAGAATCAACTTTGTTTCACTTATTTTTTTCTAATGTTTTTCTATTTTCTGTTTCATTTAGCACTCCTCTAATCTTTACTATTGTCCTCCTTCTACTAGCTTTGGGTTTAGCTTCATTTTCTAGTTCCTTAATCTGAAAAATTAGTCTGTTCATTTGAGAACTTTTTCATTTTTTTTAATGTAAACATTTATGGCAGTAAAATTCCCCATTAGCACTTCTTCTACTGTGTCCCATAAGTATTGGTATGTTGTGTCTGTTTGGTATGTTGTGTTTTCATTTTCATTTATCCCTAAGTATTTTCTAATTTTCCTGGTGATTTCTTATTTGATCTACTAGTTGTTTAAGAGTGTGCTAATGTTCACAATTTTGTGAATTTTTAAAATTTCTTTCTCCTTTCCTTGTATGCATATTTTATAGCTCTTTCCCTTGGGATTAAATTTAATATCCTAAAGTTATAAAACTCTAATTTGAATTTAAACCAGCTTAACTTCAATATTATACAAAAACTCTGCCCCTTTAAAGCTCCATCCCCACCCCTTTCAGTTTTGATGTCACAAAATTACATCTTTATGCATTGCTGTGAGCAAACCATAAGCTAATCGTTCTTTTCAATGCATTAATATCTTAAATTGTGCAGAAAACAAAGTTTGTAGTTACAAACTAAAGTTACAATACTAGCCTTTACACTAATGTTTTCTTTTCATGTATCAGTCCCTTAAATCATGTAGAAATAAAAGTGGAGTTACAAACCATTGTTATGATAACACTAGCTTTTCTAGTTGTCCATGTATTTACTTTTATTGGAATTTTCTTCATACAAGTTACTGTCTAGTATCTTTTCACTTCATCCTGCAAGACATCCTTAAGCAGTTCTTGCATGGTGTCTAGGGTAATAAATTCCCTCACTTTTGTTTACCTGGGAATATCTTAATTTCTCCTTCACTTTTGAAGGACAGTTTGTCAGATTTAAGATTCTTGGTTGACAGTTTTTTTCTTTTAGCATTTTAAATACGCTGACTCACTGCCTTCTGGCTTCCAAAGTTTCTGATGAGAAATCTGCTTATGTTGTTATCCAGGATCCTTGCCTGTGATGAGTTGCTCTCTCTTGCTGCCTTTAAGATTCTGTCTTTAGCTTTTGAAAGTTTGATTATAATGTGTCTCACTTTGCGTCTCTTTGAGATCATCTTACTTAGCTTCTAGGACATTTATATTCATGTATTTCATCAAATTTGGGAAATTTTTTTAGCCATTATTTCTTCAAATATTCTCTTTGCCCCTTTTTCTCTCTTCTTCTAGGACTCCCACAATGCATATGTTGGCCCACTTGATAGTATCCCACAGGCCCCTTAGGCTCTATTCCCTTTTCTTCAAATAGTTCAATAATTCCTGTTGTCCTATCTTCAAATTCACTGATTCTTTGTTCTGCCTGCTCAACCCGACTTTGAACGTCTCTAGTGAATTTTTGTTTTAGTTACTGTACATTTCACCTCCAGGATTTCTTTTTTTCGTTCTGTCTTTCTTTCTTTCTTTCCTTTGGTTTCCTACCTTGTTATTGATATTTCTATTTTGTTCATGCATGGTTTCCTTGACTTTCTCCACATGTTCCTGTAATTCTTTGAGCACCTTTAAGACCATTGCTTTAAAGTCCTTGCCTGAAACGAAGAAACATACTCTTCACTATAGAGAATAAACTGATGGCTTATTTTTAAACCAGAGGTAACCAGAGGTGGGTGGAAGGATGGGTTAAATAGATGATGGAGATTAAGGAGGGGACTTGTTGTGATGAGCACCAGGTGTTGTATGGAAGTGTTGAATCACTATATTAGACACCTGAAACTAATGTTACACTGTATGTTAACTAGAAGTTAAATAAAAACTTAAAAAAAAAATAACAAAGTCGTTGCCTAGTAGATCTGGCATCAGATCTTTTTTAGGGACAATTTTTGTTGATTGATTTTTTTTCTTTTTTTTTTTTATTATTTTTTAAAAAAATTTTTTAACGTTTATTTATTTTTGAGACAGAGAGAGACAGAGCATGAACAGGGGAGGGGCAGAGAGAGAGGGAGACACAGAATCGGAAACAGGCTCCAGGCTCTGAGCCATCAGCACAGAGCTCCACGCAGGCCTCAAACTCACGGACCGTGAGATCATGACCTGAGCCGAAGTCAGACGCTTAACCGACCAAGCCACCCAGGCGCCCTGATTTTTTTTTTTTTTTTTTTTCATTTTAATGGACCATACTTTTGGATTCTTTTAGGCCTTGTGATTTTTTGCTGTTGTTGTTGAACACTGGAATTTGAATCTAATAATGTAGTAACTCCAGAAAACATATTCTGCCCCTCCCTAGGAATGCTAGGGTTTCATTAGTTTTCGTTTATTGTTTGTTTGGTTTTTTGCTTTTTGCTTTTAATAATTTTGGCCTATCTCCAAAGGACCAGACTGAGATATAAATTGAAGGTCCTCTTGGGGCTTTTCTGAGCTTGTGCCTATCCCTGACTGAGCATGCATGGTCACTTTCTGATTTTCCTTGTAAGGTCAGTTGTTTTCAAATGTCCTAGTCTTTCATGAAGAGATTGGGGGCGGAGGGGTGGGGCCAGCCCTTTGAGTCTCCTGGAAGTCCCTTCAGCCTGAGGGGGAAGAGACTGCACGAATGAAGGGAGATGCAACAATGACTGCCCTCTTTTTCTGTACTTCTGTGATCAGAAGCTTCAATCAGCAATTAGAGCACAGATCCCTGATATTTGGAGGACAGTGTCCATGCTGCCATTGTAGCTCCTGAAATCTGTGTGCAGAGAGCTCCAGCCACAGGTGTAAGGCTTCTGCCATGGGGCTGGAGGTGTGGATGGGTAGTAGTTACTATGCTAAGAACTGAAACTGACCAAAATTAACCACAATTTACAATGTACTGTCCTAGGGTCGCCTGAAAGTTGCAAGCCTTCAATAGACTCCTGAGTTCCAAAATAGTTACATCAGATAGATCTTGCCAATGTAATTATTGTCTAGGTGAGGAAGCAGATTCCTGGTGCTTCCTATTCCACCATATTCCCAAAACCTCCCCCCATAGTTGTTTTTTAATATTCTAAAATTGATAACCTAAAAAAATAAATAAAAATAAATAAATTAAAATGACCTAGAAATATATTGACCAAAAGATTTTCTGAAGCCATAAAGGCCTCTAGTCCCATGGAGTGTTCTATATATAAATATTTATGTTTATACCTTTATTTATGAAAAATCTTTAATTAAAAATTTTAAGCTAATAGAGATATAAGACACACACTGCAGTTAAAAAGTTTTTTGAGCCACTGATTAGTAATTTCTAGGGAATGTCTCAAATTTGGATTTGCCTGATCAATCTTCTCATCCTCAGCTTAGATGTCATGTTATATTTGCAGTTAGCAAATAGAGCAATGGCTCAATACAAACTTACATCACCACCTCAGCCCAGTTCTTCTATGTTAAACAGAAAAGGATACAATCATTTCTAAGCCTCCAAATACTCAAAATAAAAACTGAGGTTCTTTTATGAGATTGATAACAATACCAGAACACTGGTCATAACAGTGATACCTAAAGCTAAAATGCAGACTTTCTCTTTTTATTGGCATGCATGGAAACTGTCCACAGCTTAATTGGGACCGCCAAAACTAAAGGAAATAGAAAAGATGATAATATTAGCAGATATACAGATGACATAATATATAATGGAGAAACCACACTAATGCAGAAGTTTACCAATTGATTGTAACCACAGATAGGAGTAAGTGTGCCTATTAATAGCACTAATTAGAAGGCCTAAATAAAAATGCTTGAAGGAACCTTATTAGTCCAACAAGCAAAGTGCCAAATCAAACTACTGCAGATGAAATATTTGAGGTAATAAATATTTTTTAATAATACATGATGGCAGGGGCTCCTGGGTGGCTCAGTAGGTTAAGCATGGGACTCTTGATTTTGGCTCAGGTCGTGATCTCACAGTCATGAGATGGAGCCCCACATCTGGTTCCACACTGGGAGTGGAGTCTTTTAAGATTCTCTCCCCCTCCTTCTCTCTCTTTCCCTCTGCCCTCCCCCACTTGTGCTCCTGTGTGCATGTGTGCTCTCTCAAAAAAAAAAAATGTATAGATAGCTAGATAAATAGATATATGAAACATTGCAAGTGTTTGTGCACTTAAGATTTTGCTGAGGGGCGGCTGGTTGGCTCAGTCAGTTCAACATCCAACTTTGGCTCAGATCATGACCTCACGGTTCATGGGTTTGAGCCACACATCAGGCTCTGTGCTGACATCTCAGAGCCTGGAGCCTGTTTTGGATTCTGTGTCTCCCTCTCTCTGCCTCTCCCCTGCTCACGCTCTCTCAAAATAAATAAATAAATAAATATTTTTGAAAGAATTAAAAATAAAACAAAGATTTTGCTGCAATGCCAGGAAGATGCAAAGGCCCTATGCAGCATATATTTTATCTGCAACCTTGAGATTCAAGTAACACATGTTGCTTTATTCAGAAAAGCTCTCATATGTAAATGTTTGTCTTTTGCTCTAAATTGCACGTTTAATGATGAAACCAAATGAGGAAATCTAACAAAATGCAAACTCCTGGAGTCCATCTGGTTCCAGCGTTCAGTGAAGCATGAGCTCAAAGTACCACTGTTTTTCATACCAAAGTATGTTGGTATGCAAAGTAAGAGTTGTCAAGAATGTGTGAGTTTTCATTTTCTTTGGGTAAATACCCAGCAATAAAATTACTGGATTGCATGATATTTCTATTTTTAATTTTTTGAGGACCCTCCATACTGTTTTCCACAGTTGCTGGACCAAATTACCTTCCCATCAACAGTGCAAGAGGGTACCCTTTTCTCTACATCCTCGCCAATGCTCAACGTGTCTTTATGATAGCCATTCTGATTGGTGTGAGGTGATATTTCATTGTGGCTTTGATTTGCATTTCCCTGCTGATTAGTGATGCTGAGCATCTTTAAATGGATCTGTTGTCCATCTGTAGTTCTTCTTTGGGAAAATGTCTATTAAGTCCTTTGCCCTTTTTAATTAGATTATTTGTTTTGGTGCTAAGATTTAGGAATTTTGAATATTTTTGACATTAACCTTTTATTGGATATATCATTTATAAGAATCTTCTCCCATTAAGTAGGTTGCCTTTTCATTTTGTTGGTTTCCTTCACTATGCAAAAGCTTTTGAGTTTGTTGCGGTTCCAATAGTTTACTTTTGCTTTTGTTTTCCTTGCCTGAGGAGACACATCCAGAAAAATGCTCCTAAGGCTGATGTCCAAGAGATTACTGCCTATGTTTTCTTCTAGGAATTTTATAGTTTCAAGTCTTGCATTTGGGTCTTTAATCCATTTTGAGTTTGTTTTTGTGTATGGTAGAAGAAAGTGGTCCAGTTTCATTCTTTTGCATAATGTTGTCTAGTTTTCCCAAAACCATTTATTGCAGCATTATTTACAATAGCCACGATATGGAAGCAACCCAAGTGCCCATCAATAGATGAATGGACAAAGAATATGTGGTATACATGTACAGTGCAATATTTCTCAGCCATAAAAAAGAAATCTTGGGGTGCCTGGGTGGCTCCGTCACGTAAACATACAACTTCAGCTCAGGTCATGATCTCATGGCTCATGGGTTTGAGCCCCATGTCAGGCACTGTGCTGACAGCTCAGAGCTTGGAGCCTGCTTCAGATTCTGTGGTCTCCCTCTCTCTCTGCCTCTCTCTCTCTCTCTCTCAAAAATAAATAAAAACATTAAAAAAAAAAAAGAAACCTTGTCATTCTAAACAACTGGGATGGGCCTAAAGGGTATCATAGTAAGTGAAATAAGTCAGACAGAAAGACAAATACCATATGGTTTCACTTCTATGTGGAATATTAAAAACAAATGAACAAACAACAACAAAAGAAAAAGGCTTATAAATACAAAGAACAAACTAGTGATTGCTGGGAGGGGGGTGAATTAGGTGAAGGGGATTAAGAGGTACAAACTTCCAGCTATAAAATAAGTCACAGGGATAAAAGTATAGCATAGGGAATATAGTTGATAATATCATAATAATGTTATATGGTGACAGATGGTAACTGCATTTATCATGGTGAGCATAGCATAATATATAGAATTGTCAGATGACAATGTTATATACCTGAAACTACTATAACATTGTATATCAACTATATCAACCATATTAAAAAAAAAAAAAACAGTGTGAGTAAAGAGGTGCCTGGCTGGCTCAGTCAGAAGAACATGCGACTCCTGATCTTGGGGTTGTGAATTTAAGCCCCGTGTTGGGTATAGAGATTACTGAAAAAATAAACTTAAAAAAAAAACTGAGTAGAATGGAGGATTTTCTTTTACAAATAAATCTCACCTGGTAGATTTGTTGAAGGCTATTCCTAGCTTAAATAAAGTAGCTTACTTACTAACATTTCTGTTTACCTGGTTAAATTGACATCTGCAAGGTTTTAAAATTTAAAAGTGTGTTAAAACGTTCACGTGTGGGGGCGCCTGGGTGGCGCAGTCGGTTAAGCGTCCGACTTCAGCCAGGTCACCATCTCGCGGTCCGTGAGTTCGAGCCCCGCGTCAGGCTCTGGGCCGATGGCTCGGAGCCTGGAGCCGGTTTCCGATTCTGTGTCTCCCTCTCTCTCTGCCCCTCCCCCGTTCATGCTCTGTCTCTCTCTGTCCCAAAAATAAATAAACGTTGAAAAAAAAAATTTTTTTTTAAAAAAAAGAAAAAAACTTTCACGTGTGTGTGTGTGTGTGTGTGTGTGTGTGTGTGTGTGTTAACAAGTAGTTTGGATTCAAAACAAAATGCCAACTTTGGTGAAATGTATGTCAAGCTTTTTATCTTGATGAGGTCCCAATAGTTCATTTTTGCTTTTACTTCCCTTGCCTTTGGAGATGTCTCAAGTAAGAAATTGCTGTGGCTGAGGTCAAAGAGGTTTTTTCCTGCCTTCTCCTCTAACATTTTAATTGTTTCCTATCTCACATTTAGGTCTTTCGTCCATTTTGAGTTTATTTTTGTGAATGGTGTAGGAAAGTGATCTAGTTTCATTCTTCTGCATGTTGCTGTCCAGTTCTCCCAGCACCATTTGCTAAAGAGACTGTCTTTTTTCCATTGGGTGTTCTTTCCTGCTTTGTCAAAGATTAGTTGGCCATACTTTTGTGGGTCCAATTCTGGGTTCTCTATTCTATTCCATTGGTCTATGTGTCTGTTTTTGTGCCAATACCATGTTGTCTTGATGACAGCTTTGTAGTAGAGGCTAAAGTCTGGGATTGTGATGCCTCCTGCTTTGGTCGTCTTCTTCAGAATTACTTTGGTTATTCGGGGTCTTTTGTGTTTCCACACAAATTTTAGGATTGTTTGTTCTAGCTTCGAGAAGAATGCTGGTGCAGTTTTGATTGGGATTTCATTGACTGTATAGATTGCTTTGGATAGTATTGACATTTTAACAATATTTATTCTTCCAATCCATGAGCACAAAATGTTTTTCCATTTATTTGTGTCTTCTTCAATTTCCTTCATAAGCTTTCTATAGTTTTCAGTATACAGGTCTTTTACATCTTTGGTTAGGTTTATTCCTAGGTATTTTATGGTTCTTGGTGCAATTGTAAGTGGGATCAGTTTCTTTATTTCTCTTTTGGTTGCTTCATTATTGGCATATAAAAATGCAACCAATTTCTGTACATTGATTTTGTGCCTACAGGAAACCATCAAGACCCCAGAGGAGAAAGCAGGCAAAAACCTCTCTGACCTCAGTTGAAGCAATTTCTTACTTGACACATCTCCAAAGGCAAGGGAATTAAAAGCAAAAATGAACTATTGGGACCTTATCAAGATAAAAACTTCTGCACTGCAAAGGAAACAATCAACAAAACTAAAAGACAACCGACAGAATGGGAAAAGATATTTCCGAATGACAAATCAGATAAAGGGCTAGTATCAAAATCTACAAAGAACTTACCAAATTCAACACCCAAAAAATAAATAATCCAGTGAAGAAATGGTCAGAAGACACGAATAGACACTTTTCCAAAGACGACATCCAGATGGCCAACAGATACATGAAAAGATGCTCAACGTCACTCCTCATCAGGGAAATACAAATCAAAACCACACTCAGATACCACCTCACACCAGTCAGAGTGGCTAAAATGAACAAATCAGGAAACTACAGATGCTGGCGACGATGTGCAGAAACAGGAACCCTCTTGCACTGTTGGTGGGAATTCACACTGGTGCAGCTGCTCTGGAAAACAGTGTGCAGGTTCCTCAAAAAATTAAAAATAGAATTACCTTATGACCCAGCAATAGCACTACTAGGAATTTATCCAAAGGGTACAGGAGTGCTGATTCATAGGGGCACATATACCCCAGGATTTATAGCAGCACTTTTTTTTTTTCCAACGTTTATTTATTTTTGGGACAGAGAGAGACAGAGCATGAACGGGGGAGGGGCAGAGAGAGAGGGAGACACAGAATCGTAAACAGGCTCCAGGCTCTGAGCCATCAGCCCAGAGCCTGACGCAGGGCTCGAACTCACGGACAGTGAGATCGTGACCTGGCTGAAGTCAGACGCTTAACCGACTGCGCCACCCAGGCGCCCCAGCAGCACTTTCAACAATAGCCAAATTATGGAAAGAGCCTAAATGTCCATCAACTGATGAATGGATAAAGAAGATGTGGGTTATATATACAATGGAAGACTGCTTGATAATGAGAAAGAATGAAATCATGCCATTTGCAGCAACGCGGATGGAACTGGAAGGTATTATGCTGAGTGAAATAACTCAGTCAGTCAGAGAAGGACAGATATCATATGTTTTCACTCATATGTGGATCTTGAGAAACTGAACAGAAGACCATGGGGGAATGGAAAGGGGAAAAAATAGTTACAAACAGAGAGGGAGGGAGGCAAACCTCAAGACACTCTTAAATACAGAGAACAAATTGAGGGTGGATGGGGGGTGGGGGAGAGGGGAAAGTGGGGCATTAAGGAGGGCACTTCGGATGAGTACTGGGTGTTATATGTAAGCCAATTTGACAATAAATTATATTCATTTTAAAAAATAAAATAAATTAAAAAAGAAATGTAAGGCAAAATGGTTCACATGTGAAACTTAGCCAATGTTATTATATTCATGAATTGCTAAGATTAGAAGGGTGACATCAATATGTGCCAAAAGAAACAGCTTCACCACTGTTTTGAAATATTTTAACAGACAAGTTTGATTGTATTAGCTTGAACCATATGAAACCGCCATTTTTGCAGGTCAAGAAAGACCTCATATTGACAATTTCATATAGTTCAATCTATTATTTAAAACCTGTCACTATTATAGTAAGAAATTTCCACAGGATTTAAAAGTACTTTTTCAGGTATAAAATTTGATACCTAAAAGTCATGTATCACATTACCAAAAGTCATCATATCGTATATAAAATGGGTATATTTATTTAAATGGGTATATTTTCCACACACAAATTATATCTCAATAAAATTCGGTTCATCGAAGCAAACTCTAGTTTCTTATAAAACAGAAAACATTTTGGGGCGCCTGGGTGGCTCAGTCGGTTAAGCGTCGGACTTCAGCTCAGGTCATGATCTCACGGTCTGTGAGTTCGAGCCCCGCGACAGGCTCTGTGCTGACAGCTCACAGCCTGGAGCCTGCTTCAGATTCTGTGCCTCCCTCTCTCTCTGGCCCTCCCCCGTTCATGCTCTGTCTCTCTCTGTCTCAAAAAGAAATAAACTTTAAAAAAAAAACTGAAAACTTTTTGTTTAGGGGCACCTGGGAGGCTGAGTCAGTTAAACATCTGACTCTTGATTTCAGCTCAGGTCATGATCTCACAGTTCATGGGTTCGGGCTCTGTGCTGTCAGTGCAGAGCCTGCTTGAGATTCTCTCTCTCTGCCTCTCTCTCTCTCAAAAACAAATTTAAAAAATAAAATATATTATTTAGGAGTTTTATAGTTATTTAATATTTGATGTCTTCCCTGATATTTTGTATTGCATTTTATTATAAGTAATATTGAATTTTTTTCATCAAGTCCCAAATGGATGGCCCCAAATTCCTCCCAATTCATTCTCATGTGCTATACAAATCCTATGAATGCCAAAAAACGAAGTTAGATCTGGCACAGATTTCTATCTATCCATCAAAATACATTCTTCCCTTAATTCACAGAGCATAGGTTGAATTACTGTTCTTGTTATTCATGTGCTCCTTGTGTTAGAATTACACACCCACAACTTTGCTATAGAAGTATGCAGTATCTCCCAATAGAGTAGGCAGAGTATTGTTTCTACTCCCTTGATGTTGGGCTTCGTGCAGTCACTTGCTTTGGCCAATGGAATGTAGGTGAAGGTGACAAAGTGGAACTTCTGGGCAGAGCCCGCAGACTCAGCCACTAAGCATTTCTGTTCATTCTATACACTTCTCTTTTTTTTATTATTTATTTTTTTAATTTACATCCAAGTTAGTATATACTGCAACAGTGATTCCGGGAGTAGATTCCTTAATGCCCCTGACCCATTTAGCCCATCCCCCTTCCCACAACCCCTCCAGTAACCCTCGGTTTGTTCTCCATATTTAAGAGTCTCTTGTATTTTGTCCCCCTCCCTGCTTTTATATTATGTTTGCTTCCCTTCCCTTGTGTTCATCTGTTCTGTGTCTTAAAGTCCTTATATGAGTGAAGTCATATGATATTTTTCTTTCTCTGACTAATTTCGCTTAGCTTAATACCCTCTAGTTCCATCCACATAGTTGCAAATGGCAAGATTTCATTTTTTTTTTTGATTGCCGAGTAATACTCCATTGTATATATACCACATCTTCTTTATCCATTCATCCATTGATGGACATTTGGGCTCTTTCCATACTTTGGCTATTGTCAATAGCACTGCTATAAACATTGGGGTGCATGTGCCCCTTCGAAACAGCATACCTGTATCCCTTGGATAGATACCTAGGAGTGCCATTGCTGGGTTGTAGGGTAGTTCTATTTTTAGTTTTTTGAGGAACCTCCATACTGTTTTCCAGAGTGGCTGCCCCAGTTTGCATTCCCACCAGCAATGCAAAAGAGATCCTCTTTGTCCGCATCCTCACCAACATCTGTTGTTGCCCGAGTTGTTAATGTCAGCCATTCTGACAGGTGTGAGGTGGTATCTCATTGTGGTTTTGATTTGTATTTCCCTGATGATGAGTGGTGTTGAGCATTTTTTCCTGTGTCCGTTGGCCATCTAGATGTCTCCTTTGGAGAAGTGTCTGTTAATGTCTTTTGCCCATTTCTTCACTGGATTCTTTGTTTTTTGGGTGTTGAGTTTGATAAGTCCTTTACCAATTTTGGATACTAACCCTTTGGATATGTCATTTGCAAATATCTTCTCCCACTCTGTTGGTTGCCTTTTAGTTTTGCTGATTGTTTCCTTTGCTGCGCAGAAGCTTTTTATTTTGATGAAGGTCCCAGTAGTTCATTTTTGCTTTTGTTCCCCTTGCCTCCAGAGACGTGTTGAGTAAGAAGTTGCTGTCAAAGAGGTTTTTGCCTGCTTTCTCCTTGAGGATTCTGATGGCTTCCTGTCTTACGTTTAGGTCTTTCATCCATTCTCAGTTTATTTTTGTGTATGGTGTAAGAAAGTGGTCCAGGGTCATTCTTCTGCACGTCGCGGTCCAGTTTTCCCAGCACCACTTGCTGAAGAGACTGTCTTTATTCCATTGGATATTCTTTCCTGTTTTGTCAAAGATTAGTTGTCAAAGATTAGTTGTCAAAGATTAGTTTGTGGGTTCCCTATTTTGTTCCATTGATCTGAGTGTCTGTTTTTGTGCCAGTACCACACTGTCTTGATGATTAGAGCTTTGTAATACAGCTTGAAGTCCATCACTCCATACACTTCTAGCATGAGAAGAACATGCCCCAACGAAACAGTGCTCTTTCAGCCTGAGCCCCAGAACAAACATATGTGGAGCAAGCCTAAACCCAACACACAGCCTGGCACCATGCCCAGCCAACCTGTAGCCTTACTTAGAGTCTGAGACTAGCTTAGATCAGCTGAACAACAGCCAACATGCAGATTTGTGAGAGTGAGGATAAATGCTTTTGTAAATGCTGCTAGGGTTTGGGAGTGGTTTGTTACATGGCATTATCGTAGCAATAGCTGACTAACACACATATCAATACCACTATTGCTGGACACATGGCTAGCTCACTAGACTATCATCATATGTCTACCTAACTGCAAGGGGTGTAATTTCTTACCAATGAAATATAAACAGAAGTGTTAGATACCACTTTCAGATTAGAGCAAGACTATGAACGTACTTCCCCCTCTCTCTTCCCCCTGGTTAGAATCTAGATATGAAAGCCACTCAGCTTTGATAATTCATATGATGACAATGCCCTATATATAATGGAACAGTGACTTGTAGGATTCTGGGTCCCCGGATGACCACCAACCTAGACTGCTCACCCTGGAACTGTTACATGAAAGAGAAGTTCTATATTCCTTAGGCCATTGTATTTTGAGTGTCTTTGTCACAGTCATTTATTTTTACTCTTATTAATAGAGTTGGGAAATGCTGCCTTCAGAGAAATACTGTGGTGTTCTTCCTGGAAACTTAGCCCCAAATCTGCTTCTCTTGCCCACCCCTCCCCGCCCCCCGATGATTTTGTGAGCTACCCAGTATCCTTTCAATATCACTTCTTTTCTGGCTCATCAGTAGAGTTAGCTTCCAAAGCTTGCCTGTGACAAAGAGAAGACCTAGAGAGAAACAAAAGCACTGTGATCCTTTCCTGTCAAGTTCATCCAGAAAAGTTCACGGCCAAGCTTCTGCTGAACTTCTTTGCAAAAGGCCTTCCAGACCCCACTGAACCTCTCTTCCTCACTCCCATTCTTCCTCACTCAGCATCTCATTCATTCATCAACTTTCATGGAGTGGCTACTGTGCACCAGACACCAGGGTACAAAGACAAAAGTGTATCAGTCAGAATTTACTAGGTTAAGTCACACCATCAAATGACCCTGAAACCTTAATAGCTTTAAACAGCAATTTATATCTTGCTCATTCTGCATGACCATCACAGGTCATCTCCACTTCAAGACCCAGACTGACAGAACAAGGCGAAATACATGCTAGTCACCATGGCAAAGGGCAAAAGGAAAGAACAAGGCAGACCGCATTCTGGCTTTTACAGCTTCTGACTCCAAATGGTACACACCATTGAATTGGCCAAAGCAAGTCCCATTCCAAGCCTGACATTAATAGAGACAAGTATAACAATAGTAGGGGAGTCATCTTTGCTGCAGACAAGAAGAGTGTATATTTGCAAAGAACAACACAGTCTACCACAAAGAGCTCGGTCTGTCCTCTTTTCCTGTGCTTCTGCTACATCTCTTACTTCTCTGTCTGCACTTACTGGGCTGTAGCACAATTAATTGTATATGTGTCCATCCCTTCTCCAGTATTGAGTTTCACAAGACGAGGATCACATCTCATGCATCATCCCAGCCTAGCACATTGCTGAGTACCAGGCAACTATTACTTATTTGGAGATTAAGGGAGTAAGGGAGTGGATGGGATTAAGTGCTCCTGGTCTACAGAAGGTATGAGATAGGCAAGTGAACACTCCCAGAATGGTCGAATACTTATCAAGCACGAATGGAATGGCAGTGGCTTCTCCAATTCAATAGGCTTCTTCACCCAGAAAGGTAGGAAGAACATGCATAAGCGGAGATGAGAGTAGGCAGGTAATTAGCATTTATGACAAGCTGGTCCTTAGATGCGTCATCCTTTACTACTTGAATTTGCTGTCACTCTTTGAAGGAAGGTGGGGGAGGGGGAAGGAGGATGAGACCGCACCAAGGCGGGCAAAGGCAGGGCAGCTGATGACGAAGCAGGCCACCACAATGACCTCCCTGATGCAGGCCGCCCACGAGCAGCTGGGAGGCTGGCACTCAGGCATCAGCAAGCTGCACTCCAGGGACAGGACGTGAAACCTTAACAAAACCACAACCCGGGCAGACCACCACAGGGCATTCAAAAGCCGTGCTCAAGGGGGCATCAGCCAGAAATAAATACAGGAACGTAACACTCCACAGCTGGGCCACCTGGAGCTTGGTTCTTTTCTGTGTCTTAGCTGCCTTTTCCACCTCAAGTGGCTCCAAATAACTTTTAGCCATTTCCAAGTATTGAAAGCAATTTCTCAAGGCAAGAATTTGCTGTCATTGAGCCACAGGCTCAATGAAAAAAAAAGAGGGTTTTCCTTTGTTTCTTTTTTGCAGGGGTGGAGGGTGGAAGACAAGATATCATGTCAAACTTGCTATAATAATAGAACTACAGAACATCAGAATTGCCAGGAGCTTAGAGACCAATCACTTATACCGCCTCATTTGGGAGCTCTGGGCTGGAAGTTTCTAGATGACAGAGCCCATGTCCGTGTATATCCAGTGGCCAGCACAGGGTTTTGCCTATGAATGGTGCTCAATATAGGTGAAGAGTATGTAAATACCTGTCACATGAAAAATATTTTCATTAAAAAATAAAGTCTGACAGGGTGAATGAATGCATACAATGTGGGAACTGTGACCTAAAGGGATGCAGCCTTCTGCCCAAGGTTACATGGTGACTTAGAAGCAGAGTCCTGATTACGAGCTAGGCGCCCCAGCACTCCAGGACCTTATACACCAGAACAAGACTGTGTTAACTGTCCCCACTGGGTGGGTGGGGGAGGTTCCCTGACGGTTTCCTTCACTCCCACCCCTACGCTTCCCAGGAGCTTCCCTCCACCCTCTGGGTGTCTAGAGCCCTACCTCCACCACTGTTGGGTTCACAGGTGTCACAAGGGAGTGCCAGGGTAAAGGGCTGACAGTCAGCACAGCCTAACAGTCCTGCTGGGTAGCCTCTCATTAAAGTGCTGGTGGCTGTGGAACTAAAGGCTTTAGAGACCCTGACAAAAAGCTGGGTGAGCCTGGTCCTCCTAGATAGAGGACATGCTCACTCAGGTGCCTGCCGACTTGGTTCCCAGCTGGCTCAAAGCAAACCCACAAGGCCCCTCCCGGTGGCCTCCAATGGGCACCTTCCCTGCTTGGTCTGATCTCTCCGATGGACACCTCCCTCCTGGGTCTGATCTCTGGGCCACCCCCACCCAACCCCAGCCAGTTCCCAGCGGGAACCTCCCTGGGCTTCCCGACAGCCACGCCCCAATCCCCTCCAGCCAGAGAGAGCGTGGGCTTTTGAAGAGCAAAGCCGGGAAGAAGCCTGTTAATCTCTGCTTCCAGCTAAAGAGGGGAAACCGAGGCTGGGGACAGGTGAGTATCAAAAACATTATCCTGCATGAAGTGCTTGAGGGTCTTCAGAGCGCTTTCACTGCATTATTTTATTAGAATAAAAACAGGTCTTCAGAAGGGGACTACTTGAGGGGGCGCCTGGGTGGCTCAGTCGGTTAAGCGTGGGACTCTTGATTTCGGCTCAGGTCAGGTTGCCGAGAGCCCCGGTTGGTGAGAGCCCCAGGCTGGGCTCTGTGCCAACAGCACGGATCCTACTCGGGATTCTCTCTCTCTCTCCCTCTCTCTGCCCCTCCCCCGATGGTGTTGTGTGGTCTCTCTCTCTCTCTCTCTCTCAAAATAAATTAAAAAAATAAAAAAGAAGGAGACTACTTGAAACAATAACGTGTTTCCTTGTATATATTCCAACACGTGTCCTTAAAATTGCTCTCCTGGCAGTATTCCTCCTTAGCAGTGGCAGCTCAGTGTGCCTCCCTCTGGGGGAACTTCCTCGCCAGGGGGCCCTTCCTTGGTCTTTACCAGTTTAAACTCACGGTTGGGATACTGAAAGGCTCTTGCCAGGGGTCTCAAGGCTGAGTCTCTGTCCGAGTCAGTCTTCAGAAATCTGGAAGTAGGGAGGCCACATCTAAAGTGGAGGCCATAATCAAAGGCTTGTTAACGGACTTACTGTGAACGTTGCAAGCCATCCAAGTTTTTTAAAAAGCCACCTCCACTGTTGTATAGACCTCTAACTATCTCTACTTACCGCCTAAATATTCCTCTCCAGGTTTACTTCCTGTAAGTATGAGGAAAGGGAAAGAGGGAGAGAAGAGTCTCTAAATCCCCAGTAAATGCCAAGCTCTGAACGGTCCCAGGGAAGACAGCAGGGGCAGGCCAGCAGTCTGTGTCTCCTTCTGTTTGCACATTTGCATGACTATGAAGTCTCTTGCAACCAGACTGTCTAAAACCTGACAGCTTAATGAAGCCCAATGGAGAGAGGTATGTGAATGCAAGGGCTGGTTTTCCTAACTAACGCACAGCAGAAGACGGACTTACCCCCCTCTACCCCCACATTCTGGGAAAGCACATCTCTGATCTACCTCAGTTGCTTCAAATCTGCCTGTGGCCTGGTCTGTGTTGAACTGGCCGATGTTGGACCATTTATAAAGAGAGAAACACACCCGCTGTCTGTGCTCAAGAGCTTTCACTTAAGTCACCAGGTAGCTCGGCTTGCTGGGACAAAATACACAGCTTTCTTTAAAAACTTCTGCTTCGCTTACCAAAGGGGGAGTTGGGGGGTCTGAAGGAGGTACAGCCCAGAAACCACGTGCACCTGATTATTTGCTTTTTAACGCCAGGCCGGCCAACCCCGGGGGCACGGAGTGAGCCAAAGTTGGAAAATAATCACCTCAGAAGGCAGACACAGATGTTGGAAACATGTTCTATTTAAGGCTTTGTGGCTGCCCAGGTGGTGCTGGCTGGTAGTCCGGCCACGGACACCAAGAACATTCAACTTCACTTTCCCCGTTGTAATTGCTGTGTGAACTCGCTAATCCCCATTTCCCAGGAACGGTGATAATAATGAGATTGAATCGGGCACACAAGCATTCCAGTTGCCTTCCTTACTCCACTATTCTGCTGAAGTATTCCACAGACCAATGATGCTATTTTTGAAAAGGGAGCAGCAGGCAAAGACCACTGCCCATCACATAGGCAGCCGGCTCCTGCTCCTTCGATGTGCCAGGGCCCCACTAGGGCAGGGCATCGCAAATGGATGGGAAAGTACCCAAGATTGGAGATTGATTCTGATGTCACTTTGGATTACTAAAAGCACATGCAGAATATGATAATGAGGAACGGCAAAAGGAAGTTTTCTATGCAGAGGTCACCCCCAGGTCAAGACTCTTCTTCCTCTTGGAGCCTCACTGCTGGACATGGGGCTCCCCTGTCTGAAATACAGTTGCCCCTGCAGAAATACAGTCCACAACCCCATGAAAAACTTGACTGTCCCCAATCCCACAGCTGTCACATCTGGCACATCTGAGTGGTGGGTTGATCCACTATATTAGCTGGTGTCCAAGGAGTGATAGATGTTGATGTTTGTACTGTCCCTCCAGATACAATAGCATGCATTTAACTGAAGCTTAAGCTTCAATCTGACTTTTGCTAATGATGGGGATTTCAGCCAATACAGCAGGTTAAGAGAGAAACATTTGGAAATGAGTTGGGGAAAGGTCTCATTTCATATCAAATAAGCCACCAATTTATTCAGCTGACACGTGGAGCCAGCTCTGCACACCCCACCTGTGAGAGGAACAGAGGCTTTTAGGTAGGGTGCTACAACACTATTTACAGCAAACAGTCCAACAGAAAAAATTATGTAGAAATATGCCAACATTCATTTTAAATTACAATTGAGGGGCGCCTTGGTGGCTCAGTTGGTTGAACATCCGACTTCAGCTCAGGTCATGACCTCACTGCTCGTGAGCTTGAACCCTGCGTCAGGCTCTGTGCTGACAGCTCAGAGCCTGGAGCCTGCTCTGGATTCTGTGTCTCCCTCTCTCTCTGCCCCTCCCTTGCTCATGCTCTGTCTCTCTCTCTCTCTCTCTCTCTCTCTCTCTCTCTCTCTCTCTCTCAAAAATAAACAAACATGGGGCACCTGGGTGGCCCAGTCGGTTAAGCGGCCAACTTCGGCACAGGTCATGATCTAACGGTTCATGGGTTCGAGCCCCGCATCAGACTCTGTGCTGACAGCTCAGAGCCTGGAACCTGCTTTGCATTCTGTGTCTCCCTCTCTCTCTCTCTGCTCCTCCGCTGCTTGTGCTCTATCTCTCAAAAATAAATAAACATTAAAAAAAATTTTTTTTAATTAATAAACAAACATTAAAATTTTTTTAATTAAAATAAGTGAAAAAAATCAAAATAGTATCTCTACTATAATTGTACCCCCTTTTTAAAGCACATAAATATGGATAACATTTGACACAGTGTCAGAAAATGTAAACAGCCCTATATGAGCAAGGGGTAGGATCATAGAACCAGTTTTGTTTTCTTAAAGTTATCCAGGTAACTTTTGTTACAAAGATAATAATCTAAGAAAAGGGAAGATACAGTAAAAAAAAAAAAAAAAAAAAAAACAACTTCTAGCCTGCATGTTCCAGAGGCTCTCTGATGGTAGATCAAAGAGATATATATGCTCAGATACTGAACTGTGCTGATGAAACAAATAGATACTTAATGCCATGTTTAAAGACTTGTACCACCTTTTTAATGAAGCACGTTTACCTTAGATGGACTAACACTAGAAGAGAATGTTCTCTGGCACAAGAACAGACACTCAGATCAATGGAACAGAATAGAGAACCCAGAAATGGACCCACAAATGTATGGCCAACTAATCTTCGACAAAGCAGGAAAGAATATCCAATGGAATAAAGACAGTCTCTTCAGCAAGTGGTGCTGGGAAAACTGGACAGCGACATGCAGAAGAATGAACCTGGGCCACTTTCTTACACCATACACAAAAATAAACTGAAAATGGATGAAAGACCTAAACGTAAGACAGGAAGCCATCAGAATCCTCAAGGAGAAAGCAGGCAAAAACCTCTTTCGCTTTGGCTGCAGCAACTTCTTACTCAACATGTCTCTGGAAGCAAGGGAAACAAAAGCAAAAATGAACTACTGGGACCTCATCAAAATAAAAAGCTTCTGCACAGCAAAGGAAACAATCAGCAAAACTAAAAGGCAACCAACAGAATGGGAGAAGATATTTGCAAACGACGTATCAGATAAAGGGTTAGTATCCAAAATTGATAAAGAACCTATCAAACTCAACACCCAAAAAACAAAGAATACAATGAAGAAATGGGCAAAAGACATGAACAGATACTTCTCCAAAGAAGACACCCAGATGGCCAACCGACACAGGAAAAAATGCTCAACATCACTCATCATCAGGGAAATACAAATCAAAACCACAATGAGATACCACCTCACACCTGTCAGAATGGCTGACGTTAACAACTCGGGCAACAACAGATGTTGGTGAGGATGCAGACAAAGAGGATCTCTTTTGCATTGCTGGTGGGAATGCAAACTGGGGCAGCCACTCTGGAAAACAGTATGGAGGTTCCTCAAAAAACTAAAAATAGAACTACCCTACAACCCAGCAATGGCACTCCTAGGTATCTATCCAAGGGATACAGGTATGCTGTTTCGAAGGGACACATGCACCCCAATGTTTATAGCAGTGCTATTGATAATAGCCAAAGTATGGAAAGAGCCCACATGTCCATCGATGGATGAATGGATAAAGAAGATGTGAGATATATATATATATATATATATATATATATATATATATATCGGAGTATCACTCAGCAATCAAAAAGAATGGAATCTTACCACTTGCAACCACGTGGATGGAACTGGAGGATATTATGCTAAATGAAATTAGGCAGTCAGAGAAAGACAAATATCATATGACTTCACTTACATGAGGACTTAAGATACAAAACAGATGAACACAAGGGAAGGGGAGCAAACATAACATAAAAGCAGGGAGGGGACAAAACATAAAAGACTCTTAAATATGGAGAACAAACAGAGGGTTGCTGGAGGGGTTGTGGGAGGCTAAATGGGGAAGGGGTACAAAGGAATCTACTCCTGAAATCATTGTTGCACTATATGCTAACTAACTTGGATGTAAATTTAAAAAATAAATAAATTATAAAAATAAAAAATAAAAGGAAAAAAATAAAGAAGAGAGCTCTCTCTCCTCTTGCAGATGGAACTTTCTAGATAAACAGACTCTCCTCCACCTCAGTCTAAAGGGCCCTCATCCATCCACAGGCATCCACCTGTCCTGGGGACAGAGGGGAGAGCGTCTGCCAAGTGCCCAGCCTCTGCTCAGAAGCCTGTCGTGTTTCTTCCCTGGGTCCCACATTAGCCTCAAATGGAGGAATTGAGGAAAGTGGCCATTTGATTGCTGTTGTTTCCTTTTCTAATTTTCTAAATTTGGCTAGATTTTCTGACCTGGTCATCTGAGAGTAAAATCCCTTAAGGGTATTCCATGCCAGTTTTTATTTTCATTTGTTTTGTGTTAAATCAAAAACATTTCAACACAGAAACTAAAATCCCCTAGAATGCCAGTTTCTGGAAACGCCACAGTTCAAGGGCAGGTGCAGAACTCCTGGGTTTGTTGTTATTATTGTTTTATTTCCCACCAGATTTTTCAGCTTGAGGTTTTTGTCCAGCAAAGTGGTTTATGTTAATTGCCACTTCCTCCACCTACCTCCTCTGACATTTTACAAACATTTACTGAATTTCTACTATTTGCCACACATCCCCGTAAGCTTGGGAATATACAACATGAACGAAACACGTTAAGGTGTCTGGCCGTCTTCTAGTGAGAAATCACAAGTGAACAGAAAAACATGGCAAAATAGATGGTGATACATTCTTTGTGGGAAAATAAGCAGGGAAAGAAAATTGGGGCTTTCAGAGTAAGGACGGATGGCACAACAGGTAGAACTATAAGAAACTGCCAATGTGAAGGCCAACTGTGGCTGATTACCAGCAATTTCATATCATTCCATTTGCATCGGTTTTCTGTTGTCGCAAAACAAATTACCACAAACTTAGCGTTCCTGGCAAAAAGTGCAGTGAGTGCAAAGATCCTAAGGCACCATTGGTGTCACCGGAATGGAATGAGAGAGCAGGAGATTCATAGGATCCCAAGTCAGGACGCACCGTGGGGTACGTAGATCATGTAGAAGCTTCTACATAATTGAAAGGATTTTGACTCTTACTCAGAGAGTTGGGAAAATGAAGGATTTTGAGCAAAGAGCGGGCATGATCTGACTTACATATTAATAATATTAATAGGATCACTTGTTAATATGTGGAGAACAGACTGAGAAAGTCAGCAGAAGAAGCAAGGAGTCCAGTTAGAAATGTTTCTGTAATCTAGATGAGACACTGGTGATTTGGAGTTAGTGGTAGCCATGAAGGTGGGGAGCAGTGACTGGATTCTGCATATATTTTGAAAGTAGAGCTGAATTTTTCTAATGAACTGTGAGGTAAGAGAAAAAGAGAAAAGTCAAAGAGGACTCCAAAGTTTTGACCTGAGCAACCAAGAGGAGGAAGTTGCCATCATGAAAATAGGGAAGACTATAGGAAGAGCAGGTTTGTGTGAGGGAGACCAGGAGCTCAGTTTGGGTCAAGGTGAATTTTAACTGCTTGCTGACATCCAACTGAGAGGTCATGTAGACAGCTGTATATTACAACCTGAGGTCAGAGAAGAGGCCTAGCTAAGATAGAAATTTGGGGTCTGGAGGCAGCACTTAAAGCCATGAAACTGGATGAAATCACCAGGAGTGATCTCCCCATAGAAAAAGTCCAAAAACTGAGCCCTGGGACATTCCGATGTTTAGAAATTAGAGAGATGAGAAAGTATCAGCAAAGGAGATTAAGGACAATTAGCCAGTGAGATGAAAAGAGAACCAGGATCCGTGATGTCCTGGACTAAAACTTTTCTTCTTTTCTTTTTTTCTGTCTTTTTTTTTTCTTCTCTTTCCTTCCTTCTTTCTTCTTTTTCCTTCCTTCTTTCTTCTCTTTCCTTCCTTCTTTCTTCTCTTTCCTTCCTTTTTTCTCTTTCCTTCCTTCTTTCTTCTCTTTCCTTCCTTCTTTTTTCTCTTTCCTTCCTTCTTTCTTCTCTTTCCTTCTTTCTTTTCTTTCCTTCTTTCTTTTTTCTTTCCTTCTTTCTTTTTTCTTTCCTTCTTTCTTTTTTTCTCCTTTTTTTCTTTCCTTCTTTCTTTTTCTTTCCTTCTTTCTTTTTTTCTTCTTTCTTTTTTCTTTCCTTCTTTCTTTCTTTTTTTTTTTTAAGCATTTGCTACTTTCTGGTACTACAAGATGCTCCAGCTCATCTTGTATTTTCCTCACCCCAGCCCTAAAATCAGCTGCTTCTTCAAGGGGTCCTGGTTTCTTCTATCGGGGAATGGTATTAGAAATCAAATCTAGACCTTGACTGTGCTCACTGCTACTGGGGTGCTCACTACTGCTTAGCCCCCTCAGCAGACAGGGCTAGTAATACAGGTAGCTCATACATGTATACACGTGTATCTATAGTTGTTTCTGTGTCTATCTGTCTATATGTGCACATGTTATGTTAAGCCAAGCCTAAGTCCATACTGCTGTCTCTTGACTCTACTCCAGCACCGTGGGGTCCACTGTAGTCTTCCTGTCTTGCTTCTCTGCAACTTTCCTCCTTGACAACAGCAATGTGGCTCCTAGTGGTGGAAGTCACTCTTGACCTTTTTGGAGCAATTTCTGTGGAATGCAGGGTTTTAAAGCTTGCCTGGAATGTGTTTAAGAGAAAATGAGACGAGAGAAATTGGAGTCAGCAACTCTCAGTTAAACCATAGTTCTCAACTCTTAGCCTGCATCAAAATTACCTGGAAGGTTTGTTAAAGCACAAATTGCCAGGCCCGCCGCCAGAATTTTTATTCATTAGTTCTGAGGTGGGGCCCAAGAATTCACATTTCTAGCAAGATCCCAGGTGATGCTGATGCTACATCTCAAAGTACTCTTTGGGAATCAAGGGACTCAAAGAATTCTGCTTCAAAAGGAAGGTAAGAAATGGAGCAGTAGGTAGGGGATGAAGTAGATCAAGAGAAGCTTTTAGGGTGTAGGTGCATGCGTGGGTGTGCGCACACACGTTTATGGAAAGAAGTAAGACACATCTGTAGCCTAATGAGAAGAGTCCAGTAAAGAAGAAAATAATAGTGATGCAAGAGACGAAGGTGATAGGGATGGCAGGGAACTGCTCGAGCAAAATCCTTGAGCTGGTGAGAGAGGAGAGAATCAGTGCCAGGAAAGAGCTAGTTTTCAAGAAGCGCATGTTAAGTTCATTCATAGTAGCAGGAGGAGAGGCAGGTACGTTGGAAAAATGGAAGAAGGTAAAGAGCGGCAGCAGGGGAGTCTTGTAAACTCTCTTCTGGTCGCCTCTCATTGCTCAGTGAAAGAAAATGGGAGTCATCCGCTCAGACAGAGGCTGGGGGAGACGGTGGTAGAGGCTGCAGGGCCAAGAACGAAACGATCACCTAGGAGAATGGGAACAGGGGCACTTCCGGGAAATACAGAATGACTGCTGCATAACATCAAGGGCCCTCACTGGGGCAGTGGTCAGGAATGAACGTGAGACCAGACAGCGTGGCTGGGTTTTTTTCTCCTGCCACATTCAGAAGCGCAGGCACAAGGCTGGTGTGGGAGAAAAGCTGGATTTGAGCAGGACGTGTTTAGGCGACGCAGCAGGAGACGAGCAGGTTTGCCTTGTGGGCCGTGATGAAAGTGCTTCCCACTTCTGTCTGCCTTATGAAATATTCAGTGTAGACACTTTCTAAATTTATCTTTTCCCATTATTGAAGGAATAATAGCGATTTTGAAGGATGTGAACATCATGGGAACATATTTATAATACACTGTTTTGGAAAAAAAAACAATACAAAAGTAGGTCTGTCCTGGGATTAGACTTAAAAATGACGAAAGAATGTGGACGAATAGGAGTCCAGATGGAAGTGAAAAAGGTTTGATTCACTTAGTGGTGTGGTGGGATTTGGGGGGAATTCCTTTCTTACTTTCCTTTCTATTTATGTTGAATTCAGGCCATTAGACATTAATTGCATATCTATTTTTTTATGTTTATTTATTTTTGAGAGAGAGAGAGAGAGACTGAGCACAAGCGGGGGAGGGGAAGAGAGAGCCAGAAACAGAATCAGAAGCAGGCTGCAGGCTCCGAGCTGTCAGCACAGAGCCCAAAGCAGGGTCTGAACTCATGAGCCATGAGATCATGACCTGAGCCAAAGCAGAATGCTTAACCAACTGAGCCACCCTGGTGCCTGTTACTGCATATCTATTGATATTAGGCACTGTGCTAGGCTCCAAGAGCACAAAAAAAGAAGGAAGATGCAAAAAAAAAAAAAAAAAGAAAAAAAAAAGAAAAAAAAAAGGAAGGTGAAGATGAAGAAAAGGTGGAGAAATTATAGTTTTTTCACTGAAGAAGCTTCAAGGCTGAGAAAGATATTGCTATGTTTTTGTTTGTATAGCAAGTCAATATATTAAAAGTATTAATATAAGGGCACCTGGGCAGCTCAGTCAGTTAAATGTCTGACTTCAGCTCAGGTCATGATCTCTTGGTTCCTGGGTTTGAGCCCCACATCAGGCTCTGTGCTGACAGCTCAGAGCCTGGAATCTGCTTCAGGTTCTGTGTCTCCCTCTCTCTCTGCCCCTCCCCCACTCATGCTCACATGCTTGCTCTCTCTCAAAAATAAACATTAAAAAAAAAATTTTAAGTATTAATATCAACGTAGTCTCCTTAACACAATGCATTAGATAATATTCTCCTGGTTGAAAGTAAAAGAAACCTACTAAGATTAACTAAAGCAAAAAACCAGATCTGCACAGCATGGTGCCTACAGTTAATACTGTATTGCAGGTTTGAAAATTGCCAAGGGATGCAGCCTGATTTCGATAATATGAACAAAAACAAGGGGTTTCATCCTAATCAAACCTCTGCCTCCAGTCAGCTTCACCAACACCTCTCACTGGTTTTCTCTCCTTTTCAGGCAATGGGATGGCAAACATGGCTGCCAGGAGCTTCGGGGCTTACATGTTACTGGTCTGTGTAACTAGAGGGAAAAATAGCTCTTCTTCATCTCTGGTCAGATGGACCAATCAAGGGTAACTGGGTAGCCTGGCTCACACCATGTAAGTGTGGCTAGGGAACTCTCACTATAACCGGAGAATGGGAGTGGGCATGTTCCCAGTTAAAAGGGGAATATATTTGGTCAACAAACACATGAAACTGTATTCCAACACATTTAGATAACTTCAATGAAATAAAATCCTTGAAAGATACAAACTGTCAAACTGACTCAAGAAGAAATAGAAAATGTGAATAAACCTGTAACAGATAAAGAAATTGAGTTAATAATTTGAAAACGTCCCACAAAGAAAAGCTCAGGCCCAGATGGCTTCACTCATGAATTCTTCCAAGTGTTTAAGGAAAAAATTGACAATTGTTCACAAACTCTTCCAAAAACATAAATGATAAGGGGACATTTTCCAAAGCCAGACAAAGACATTATAAGAAAATTACAGACCAATAGACCTTACAAATATAGACATAAAAATTCTGAACAAAATACTAGCAAACCAAATCCAGCAACATATAAAAAGAATTAATCACTGCAACCAAGTAGGATTTAACCCAGAATGCAAGATTGGTTTAACAGCCAAAAATTAACATACAATATCATATCAATAGAACGAAGGACAAAACCACATAATAATCTTAACAGATGCAGAAAAAGTATTTGACAAACTGACACCTTATCAGAATAAAAATATTCAACAAACTAAGAGGGAACCTCTTCTACTTGATAAAATATATCTACAAAAAACAAAAAACAAAAAAAAAAAAAACATTGTTAACAACATACTTTGGGAATGCAAGCTGGTGCAGCCACTCTGGAAAACAGTATGGAGGTTCCTCAAAAAACTAAAAATAGAACTACCCTATGACCCAGCAATTGCACTACTAGGTATTTATCCAAGGGATACAGGTGTGCTGTTTCGAAGGGGCACATGCACCCCAATGTTTATAGGAGCGCTATCAACAATAGCCAAAGTATGGAAAGAGCCCAAATGTCTATTGATGGATGAATGGATAAAGAAGATGTAGCATATATATACAATGGAGTATTACTCAGCAATCAAAAAAAATGAAATCTTGCCATGCGCAACTACGTGGATGGAACTGGAGGGTATTATGCTAAGTGAAATTAGTCAGAGAAAGACAAAAACCATATGACTTCACTCGTATGAGGACTTTATGAGACAAAACAGATGAACATAAGGGAAGGGAAACAAAAATAATATAAAAACAGGGAGGGGGACAAAGCAGAAGAGACTCATAAATATGGAGAACAAACAGAGGGTTACTGGAGGGGTTGGGGGAGGGGATGGGCTAAATGGATAAGGGGCACTAAGGAATCTACTCCTGAAATCATTGTTGCACTATATGCTAATTTGGATGTAAATTTAAAATAATTAATTAATTAAAATAAAAGCAAAAAAAAAAAAACTATACTTAATGGTCAAAGACTGACTGCTCTCTCTGTAAGATCAGGAAAGAACAAGACAAGAATGTCCCTTCTCACCATTGCTATTCAACATTGTGCAGGATATTATAGCCAAGGCAATAAGCAAGGAAAAAAAAAAAAAAAGAAAGAAAGAAAGAAAGAAAGAAAGAAAAGCCATCCAGACTGGAAAGGAGGAAATGAAATGATCTCTATTTTTGACATAATTTGATATAGAGAAAATATGATGAATCCACCAAAAAGCTATTAGAACTTATTTACAAGTTCAGCAAGGCTGCAGGGCACAAGAACAATATTTAAAAATCAAATGTATTTCCATATGCTAGCAATGAACAATCTGAAAAATTGTAAGAACAACTCGATGTGCAATATTATCACATAAAATATCTAGGAATAAATTGTTAGAAAGGGATACAATCTCTGAAAGTGTAACACATTGTTGAAAGAAATTCACCTAAGTGAATGGAAAGACATCCCATCCCATGTTGATGATTAGGAAGAACATTGTTAAAATGGCGATATTGATCTACATATTTACTTGCAATCCCAATCAAAATCCCAACTTGGTTTTTTTGGGGGGTGGGGGTGTTGGAAGGGAGAGGGGTAGAGAAACTGATGAGCCTATCCTTAAATTCATTATTCAGAATAGCCCAACCATCATGAAAAAGAACAAAGGACCCAGACTTTCCAATTTCAAACAATACTACAAGTCGACAGTAATGAAAACAGTGTGGTAGGGACAAAAGAGGACCTATATAGGTCAACAGAATAGAATCAGAGTCCACACACCAACCCTCACATTTATGGTCAATTGATTTTCAACAAGGATGTCAACACAATTCAATGAGGGAAAGAATAACCTTTCAACAAATGGTGCTGGGACAAATGGCTATTTGTCAGTTCCTCAAAGATTAAACATAAACACTGTGTCAACGATCCTCAATTTTTTTTAATCTTTAAAAGATTAAACATAAAGGTACCATGGGGCGCCTGGGTGGCTCAGTCGTTTGAGCGTCCGACTTCAGCTCAGGTCACAATCTCGCGGTCCGCGAGTTCGAGCCCCGCGTCGGGCTCTGGGCTGATGGCTCAGAGCCTGGAGCCTGCTTCCGATTCTGTGTCTCCCTCTCTCTCTGCCCCTCCCCCGTTCATGCTCTGTCTCTCTCTGTCTCAAAAATAAATAAAACGTTAAAAAAAAAATAAATAAAAATAAACATAAAGGTACCATAGGATTCAGCAATTTTACTCCTAGGTGTTAACCCAACAGAAATAGACATATGTCCCTGTAAAAACTTATACACAAATGGTCATAGAAGCATTATTCAAAATAGCCAAAAAGTGGAAACAATCTAAATGCACATCAGCTGATGAACAGATAAAAGACAGTATGTTTAGGGGCACCTGGGTGGCTCAGTCGGTTGAGCGTCCGACATTGGCTCAGGTCACGATCTCGCAGTTTGGGAGTTTGAGCCCTGCGTCGGGCTCTGTGCTGACAGCTCAGAGCCTGGAGCCTGTTTCAGATTCTGTGTCTCCCTCTCTCTCTGACCCTCCCCCGTTCATGCTCTGTCTCTCTCTGTCTCAAAAATAAATAAACGTTAAAAAAAAAAAAAGACAGTATGTTTATATAATGGAATATTATTTGGCAATAAAAATAATGAACTGCTGATACATGCTAATGAATGAATCTTGAAAACACTGCACTAAGTGAAAGAAACTCATCACAAAAGACCACATATTGTAAGAATCCATTTATAGGAAATAACCACAATGGGTTGGAGAGAAATGGAAAAGACTGCTAACGGGTACAGAATTTCATTTTGGGGTGATTAAAATGTTCTAAACTTGATTTTGGCAGTGATTGCACAATTCTGTGAAAAACCATTGAATTGTACATTTTTAATTGTATGGTATGTGAATTGTAGCTCAATAAAGTGGTTATAAAATTTTTTTAAAAAATAGTATCCTGGGGCGCCTGGGTGGCGCAGTCGGTTGGGCGTCCGACTTCAGCCAGGTCACGATCTCGCGGTCCGTGAGTTCGAGCCCCGCGTCAGGCTCTGGGCTGATGGCTCGGAGCCTGGAGCCTGTTTCCGATTCTGTGTCTCCCTCTCTCTCTGCCCCTCCCCCCATTCATGCTCTGTCTCTCTCTGTCCCAAAAATAAATAAAAACGTTGAAAAAAAAATTAAAAAAAAATAGTATCCTAATCAAATCTTGAGACAAGAGCCAGACCAGAACAAGTTGAGACTGGGAGCATTCCAGGCTTAGTGAAAGGATATCCAGTGGCATTCAGGAAACTTTCCAATTCTTAAATTCAATTACAATGATACTGCATAGTTTATTTTCTCTTAAACTTGCTTTATTAAGAAACTTAGCATTGGTTTAAGTTTGAATATTTTAATAAAGAGTTGTATTTTTATTTTAAAATTTCAGGATGAGGAGGTGCTTGGGTGGCTCAGTCTGTTGAGTGTCCAACTCTGGATTTTGGTTCAAGTCATGATCCCAGAGCTGTGGGATCGAGCCCCATGTCAGGCTGTCCACACTGAGCATTTAGCCTGCTTAAGATCTCTCTCCCTCTCTCTCTGCCCCTCTGCTCTCACACACGTACACTCGATCTCTCTCTCTCAAAAATAAAATAAAACATAAAATAAAACTTTAGAATAAAATTTCAGGATAGGAAAAGATGTTAACTCTCCTTACACTAGGACACCCTCACATCACCAACTTTCACATAGGTGCTCTAACTATAAACTTGGATAAGCTACAGAACTCTCCAGAATGGAACCTACTGACCTAAACGAACAAAAACACCAAAAAAAGTTACTCACGTTATAGGTCACTGATAATACACTTCACGTGAATTAAGTAGTTAAATGAAATGTTGGGGGGAGGCTATGTTTTAATTTCAAGGCCCTGGAACTGGTAGCATTTGGAGGGGTTCCAAACTTGATTTTACAGTGTCAGTGAGTCAGTTCTCCAACTTCAGCTCCTTTTGTGACTCAGAGCTGACATTAGGTACAATTAGTAAAAAAAAAAAAAAAAAAATTCTGAAAGACATCCAGAAATCAATCTCAAATTATAAGAGAAATCACAATTGAGGTCAATAAGCCTGTAGCCTCTTTGCCCACAAAAGTTTTGAATGGGGAACTCATCCTGAGTCTTAACGAAGCAATGGGTTTTAAAAACTGAAATTGTTCCACTAAACACTATGCCCTTTTCAGGTGATACTTAGAGTCATCAGTGGCCATGACTTAGAGGATTCATTTCCAAAGCAAGAGTAATTATTCTCCATTGTAAATATTCTGTGACTTTCAAATCTCCTCCATTTTTGAGAAGTCATTTTAGCGAAAGTTTTCTTTCCTATTTGTACTGCCTTTTCTGTCCTTGTAAAAATTTCGTTTGCTTATATTATTCTTCTCCAAAAAAGAATATGCTGGCTAACTTTCACTTTGGAAAACTTCAATGTTAAGGACTCAACCCTACATCATCCAACTCACTCTTGGTTTCCCTAAACATAGAACCAGCAATGCCTGATCCCTGCCACTAGAGGGAGAAGTAGAGGTCCTTTCTAGCTACACTCAGCAATTTCAAAATGCAAAAGCTCTTTCTTCTTTTTCTTCAATTTTCCCACAATACTGAGCATATTTCTATCATATCTTTTCCAAAGGGAAAATACATTTTTATCATTTTTCTCAAAGAATAATTTAAATTGTGTTACCCGATCCACCGGACACGCTTCAGTCCACACCTGAGAAAGTTGGCAGCTCCCTTTGAAAGCTTTCTCTTTTTCTCCCACCTCTTTGGCCACGCCTCCTCCTTTGATAAAGACTCTTCTACCCGATTCTTGGGATTCCACAGGCTCTGTGCAAGATGGAGCTCTTGACCTTCCCCGTACTCACCTTCCTCCTCCATTCTTCCATTTCTCAGTAAATAGCATCTCCAAGCACCTTGTTTCTTAAACCAGAAACTGGGGTGTCATTCTTAACTCCTCTCTTTCCCTTACAGTCTCCACTTCCAAACCAATCACCCAATGCTATCTATCAACCTACCACCTAAATGCATCAGAAATGCATAAACTCTCTCCCCCTCCCCCTCCAGCACCCAGGCAAACATCATCAGCATCCCAGAACCCCCCAACCCCAATCCTCCTTCACAGGGGCTCCTCTCCTTCAGGCATCACATTCTCAACATCTTAAACTTTGAGTCGCCAATTTTAGTTTGCCTCTCTTTTACCCAATTGCTAATTATTCATTAATAAGTACGTAAATAGTTTCTGGTACCAATTCCAGTGGGGGGAGGGGGGTCCCCACACCAACAGCAAGCAATTCTCAGACGCCAGCAGGGTGTCGGAGAGTTCAGCCCAATTCTGACACAATCTACCTGGAGACAGCATCAGATTCCACGGGCTAGCTCAGTTAAGGGCTCAGTCCTACAAGATTGCCCACAGCCCACCCGCCCCCCCACCTCCCACACCTCACCCAACTTCAGATACCAATTGCAAGCCCAAGTTGTCACCTGTGTTGCGACCAACTCTAAATCAAAGGTTTCCATGACCTCGTCCTCTGGTACAATTAATATGCTAGAGCAGCTCACAGAACTCAGACATGTTACTTACTGCATCACTGGTTCCTAAAAAGATAGAACTCGGGAATAGCCAGATGCACAGAGCAAGGTGGGGGAAAGGGGAGCAGAGCTTCCATGCCCCCCTAGGCACACCGCTCTCCCCACCTCCACGTATTCAACAATCCAGAAGCTCTTCCAGCTCCGTCCTTTGGGGTTTTTATAGAGGCTTCATTACACAGGCATGACTGATTAAACCATTGACAGCTGATGATTGAACTCAATCTCCGGCCCCTCACCCCCCACTTTGGTGCTTTCCAAAGGGCACTCACTAAGGAAAGACATTTTACCATTCTCACCACTTAGAAAATTCCAACAGTTTGGGGAAGGGAGACCAAATACATATTTCTTATTATAAACCATAATAAAACAAGGTGCTTTTTTTTTTTTTTTTTTTGGTTTGATGATTGCGTTTTTCCCTATACTAGTGCTATCCAAGAGAAACAGAATGTGAGCCACGTGTGTGATTTAAAGTGCCTTAGGAGCCATGGGTAAAATTAATTTTAATACCTTTTGTTTAACTCACTAAATTCAAAACACCATTCTAAACTTGTAACCAGTGTGAAAATTATTAATGGAATTCTGTAAGTCTGTTTTTGTACAACATCTTCAAAATCTTTTGTACATTTTACACCCATAGCCCTTCTCAATGTGAATGAGACAAATTTCAAGTTTTCAAATAGCCACTCATGGCTAGTGGCCACAATATTGGAAACTCGACTGTAACCTCCCTAATGATGGGAGAAAAAACTCTCTGAAGGCCCAAGCTAGGAGGGAAGCCATCTTAGAATTCTAAGTCAGCATGACTGTTCATAAACTTTGTTTAAACCAAAATTCTGATCGATGGCCCACCACGCATGCATTCTACACTTGCTTTGTGAATGAGTAGCCTAAAGGAAAACCATCTTGTCCTTAAGATACCGATCGATGCTTCTACTCCATGCATTCCTTCATGGTAAAACTCGTGATTCCTGTCTATCTGTAGGTCTATAATCTTTTGAGCTTTTAGAAGATCTAGAGGGGCCCCTGGGTGGCTCAGTCAGTTAAGTGTCTGACTTTGGCTCAGGTCATGATCTCACGGTCCATGAGTTCGGGCCACATGTTGGGCTCTGTGCTGACAGCTCAGAGCCTGGAGCCTGCTTCAGATTCTGTCTCCCTCTCTCCCTGCCCTCCCCTGTTCACGCTCTCTCTCTCTCTCTCTCTCTCTCTCTCAAAAAAAAAAAAAGAATAAATATTTTTACAATTTTTTAATAAACTAAAAGAAGATGTAGGAAAGCATATAACCCTGTAAAAACTGTTCATTCTTGGGGCACCTGAGTGGCTCAGTTGGCTAAGTGGCTGATTTCAGCTCAGGTCATGATCTCACGAGTTTGTGGGTTCGAGCCCCATGTCGGGCTCTATGCTGACAGCTCAGAGCCTGGAATCTGCCTCAGATTCTGTGTCTCCCTCTCTCTCTGCCCCTCTCCAGCTCATACTCTGTCTCTCTCTCTCTCAAAAAATAAATTCAAAACAAAACTATTCATTCTTTTTTTTTTTAACATTTATTTATTTTTGAGACAGAGAGAGACAAAGCATGAACAGGGGAGGGTCAGAGAGAGAGGGAGACACAGAATCTGAAACAGGCTCCACGCTCTGAGCTGTCAACACAGAGCCCGACACGGGGCTCGAACTCACAGACCACGAGATCATGAACTGAGCTGAAGTCAGCCACTCAACCGACTGAGCCACCCAGGTGCCCCAAAACTGTTCATTCTCCCAAGTACTTTCTTCCCTGTGCAGAGCGTGTTTCCCAGGCAGCTGTCCTAACTTGGGCTTGAATAAAACACTTTCTTACTCTTCAAAATTCTAAAAGGTTTGTTTGTTTCCGTGTCAACACTGAGAACAAAGACTGCGTCAGCTTTGCTCACCATTGTGGCGCCTGCCCTTAGCAAGTGCCTGAATATAGTAAGTACGTGATAAGCGCTTATTAAATGAATGAATGAAATCTCCACATACCTCTCCACAGGATTGCTTTCAGAGGAGTGCACGCTAATGTGATGTCTTTGCCATTTCACTGGAATCACTCCCAGAAAGAATCATGTTTAATCTCCCCTCTGTATGTTAAAAGGCTGTCAAAGATTCTGTCTGTTATCATGTCAGTATTTCTTGCAGGGAGGGGAAAGTCTATTAAGCTTTTCTAAAACTTCATTTTAACAATTGCTATGACTCACCCTGTTGTTGATAGCAACAACTCTACAATCTTCCTTCTACGAGGAACTTCAAGAAAGGGATGCCCAGTCATATCAAATGTATTAACCGTTTTGCTACGTTTTATTCCTCATTTCAAGGATCTTGGTTTTTCTAAAAATTTCTTTTTTAATGTTTATTTATTTTTGAGACAGAGAGAGACAGAGCATGAACAGGGGAGGGGCAGAGAGAGAGGAGACACAGAATCTGAAACAGGCTCCAGGCTCTGAGCTTTCAGCACAGAGCCCGACGCGGGGCTCCAACTCCCGGACCGTGAGATCATGACCTGAGCCGAAGTCGGACGCTTAACCGACCGAGCCACCCAGGCACCCCAAGGATCTTGGTTTTCCTGCTTTTGCATAACTGTGTTCCTTCTTGTAAGCCATCCCAAATCTCTTTTTAAAAATTGTTTAGGTAGGGGTGTCTGGGTGGCTCCCACTCTCGATTTTGGCTCAGGTCGTGATCTCACAGTTCATGAGATTGAGCCCTACATCGGGCTCTGTGCTGACAGTGCGAAGCCTGCTGGGGATTCTCTCTCTCTCTCTCTCTCTCTCCTTCTCTCTCTCTCTCTCAAAAGTAAATAAGTAAACATTTAAAAAATTAAAAGTGTTTAAAAATAAATAAAAATTTAAAAATTAAAAATAAAATGTGTTTAGGCATAAATCTTTTTAAATAAACAATTACAAAAATGAAGTCACCTGCTGGGGTTGTTTGCTTGACTTGCTCATCATTCCTTCTCCCATTTTACAGTAACAGCATCTGTTTGCTCTCAGGAACTAGTCTCTTCCTTATGGGTTCATTAGGATATCTTGTCCCACCTGAGGCAAAGGGTGGGCACCCGACCGAAGTCAGGCCAATCAGACACCTTGTCCTTGGAGCCAGAGGAGACCGACAAGGATAGGATCCATTTGCTCTAAGCCCTGCCTGAATTTTCCAGTGGTTCCTGCCCCCAGAGCCTTCTGGTTCCTCTGTTTCCCAGTTGTTCTCTGGCTGCCTGTGGATACTGTGGATTTCCAGCCACCCTTCCAGATTTCCTCTGAGTTCACAAAAAACCTCCAACTTAAATGTGTGCCCTGCAGTGTGAAACCTGGAGGACAGAGCCCTGGGGAAGGTGGGGGGTGGGAGTGCGTTGGCCAGGCAGACGCTGCTTACCAGCACTCACAGAAGCATTTCAGGACTTCGGTACCTGGTAAGCCCTGCAGTTGGAACCAGCCAGGTGTCAGCACTGAATATATGCTCAAAGATCCAAAGGAAACACCTTTAGACCTTAGCAGCAGATGCCTTGGGGAGAAAAGGAGACTCATTATGCTCCGTACAGACCCATACCACTTGAATTTTTTACAACACACATATTCTACGTTGTGTGATTTTTCTTTTCTAACCCAGCAAAAATAGCAAAGATTTGCTGCTCTCCATAAGCTTCCGGAAGACTATCCCAGGACCCCAGTAAATGACTAACCCAACATTGTTGTATAAAATAAGAGATCCACACTTTCTTTGCTCTAGACCATGATGAGAGAGTACTTCAACTACCTACCTCGGTTTTGAGCTCAGTCTGTACTTTCTAATTAAAGTTCTTCTGCCCAGCTTATCTCTGAACTCAGGCAAATGACCCTGCGGGCAAAGCATCCCCTGATGGGAACCGAAGCTACCCCCTCAAGCGACAGGGACTGCCCTGATCCTGCATGATTGACCCCAAGACAATGATCCACCTGACCTTTGCCACCCACCTGCACGTAACCACCGACCTTTGTCCCACATTCTGTTTATATAAACCTTCAAGTATTTTTGGCACTTTGGACACCATCTTTGAGACGTTAGTCGTTAGTTCACTGCCTTCCCGGGGTTGGCCTCACTGACATAAACTCCTTTCTTGTTTTGCCACCACTGGTCTCTTGGCCTTTGGATTTTGTCCGTGGTGAGTGGCCAAACTTGGTGTTTGGGGGACCCCTGGAACCGGGCGCTCTTGCATCCTTGGGCCCCAGTTACAACAGTACTAATAATGAAGACACAAAGTGCAAGGAAAGTGCGGGGACAGGTAAGCACCGAATCCGTGTAACTTAAGCCAAGGAGCAAGATGTGGCAAAAGACTCTTGAAAACCGTCATCCTGACTCCTTTTCCTCCCTTCCCCTCCGACGGAGGGACGAACAAGGGCAAATACTCGAAGAGTATGCCCACGGGGCTGGGCAATACTTGAAGTATCCCTTGGTCTCCCTGGAGACAATAGGGACAGGGGGCTCAACCCACAGGCCTGGCCACGCTTGGAAGGTCCGCCACAGCCTCGGGAAGCCAGGGCGGCCGCCGTTAGAGCAGTGCTGTGCTAAGTGTGGCCCCTGGACCCGGTACGGCAGCCTCACCTTCAGCTTACTAGGCTTGGGAATCTGCAGACCCCACACCAGCAGAATGGGCGAGCCAGAGGGGCGGGGCCCAGCACGCTGTTTCAACCAGCCCTCCAGGGGACTCTGATCCTTGTCAAGTTTGAGAATCTCCAGCTGTCTGCTCTTAAGGGAAGCCTTTGCTGGAGGTCACTTGAATGGGAAGAGCCCTCTGTGGGAGGCAGGGAGCTCTTGACTCTTGAAGGGAAGGAAGAAATTCTTCTCTACCTTCAGGGTCTCCCAGCTGGACTAAGAATTAAATTTACATGCGACAGATTACCAGAAGAAAAAAGTGTTATTACATGTTCACGGGAGACCCAATAACACAACTGAGACCTAAAAAAAAATGACCAAGGGATGGGGCGCCTGGGTGGCGCAGTCGGTTAAGCGTCCGACTTCAGCCGGGTCACGATCTCGCGGTCCGTGAGTTCGAGCCCCGCGTCAGGCCCTGGGCTGATGGCTCAGAGCCTGGAGCCTGTTTCCGATTCTGTGTCTCCCTCTCTCTCTCTGCCCCTCCCCCGTTCATGCTCTGTCTCTCTCTGTCCTAAAAATAAATAAACGTTGGAAAAAAAATTAAAAAAAAAAATGACCAAGGGAGGCAGTTTTTATATTTCTTAGATAAAGAGACAATAAGTCTGTGAGGAATTAACAGGACAAAGAAAAGTTTACTCTGGGAGCTTCCATTAGTAAGGAATTTTGAACAGAATTTCGGCTGGGGTGGTACATCAGGAAAAAGTAACAGGGCTGTTTTTACAGCCTTCTGGGCTCTAAATCTCCCTTACCTGGTGATGAGAACGTCTCTGTCTCCTGGTACAGGGAGGGCACCTTCCGTAGGGAGAGATCTTTCCTGTTTTCAGGGGAACGGGGTGGAGGGAGGGTCTTAGTGTCTCTTGAGTAACTCTTAAAATAATCACTATGCAAAGTGACACATTTTGGGGCAGGCTGCCCTTGGCCCCTACCCCCTCTAGGAGTCAATGAGCTTCCTCCTTGAAACCTGGCTGAGAAAGGGTATATCCTGGCTGCTGTTTGTTTGGGTATTCCATAATAACTCAAATCTCAGGGACTTTGAAGCTCTATCATTATTATTATATACAATAAAGAAAAATACAGATTTTTTTTTTTTTTTTATATTTAAAAATAATGATGGAGAAAGAAGGGCAAGAGAAAAGGCTGGATCCGGGATTGCAGCGAGGGCCCAAGGACGCAAGAGCGCTTGGCTCCAGGGGTCCCAAAAAGAACAGGTTTGACCCCTCACCACGAACAAAATCCAGACAGAATCCAAAGGCCAAGAGACTAGTGACAGCAAAACAAGAAAGGAGTTTATGTCAGTGAGACCAACCCCGGGAAGGCAGTGAACTAACGTCTCAAAGACGGTCCCAAGTGCCGAAAATACTTGTAGGTTCACATAAGCAGAATGTGGGACAAAGGTCGGTGGGTACGTGCAGGTGGGTGACAAAGGTCAGGTGGATCATCGTCTTGGAGTCAATCAGGATCTTGCTGGCATCTGGGCAGTCCCTGTCGCTCGAGGGGGTAGCTTCGGTTCCCATCAGGGGGTGCTCTGCCTGCAGGACCATTTGCCTGAGTTAAGAGATATGCTGGACAGAAGAACTTAATTAGAAAATGCAGACAAAGGTCAAAATGGAGGTAGTTGAAGTCCTCTTTCAGGATGACTTAGGAAGAGACTTTCTGAAGACACAACTCCCACCTGCACACATTTCACCCACGCCTAAAATTCTATGGCCAGATCCCTGCTGCTTGGGCACCACCTCAGGGATCACCAGCTTATCAGTGTGGCAGCCTCAGTGATTGTCACCAATAGGCATGGCTGCCTTGGAGAGTGCCAGCCAATGGGCGCGTCCGCCTCAGTGATTGCCAGCCAATGGGCGCGTCCGCCTCAGTGATTGCCAGCCAATGGGCGTGTCCGCCTCAGTGATTGTCAACTAACACCTCAGTGATGATGAGCTAGCATCTCAGAGCCCAGAGCAAGGTCCTCTGAGGAAGAAGGCGGGGCTGAGCTGTTGAAAGGGAAGGTGAGGCACGAGACGATAAGTGAAGTGCTTCTTCACTTCCCTTCGCTGTTCTTCCTAACTCTAACCCTCCTGGGCATGAAAGAGTGAACACTAGCAAGGAAGCTACAAAGTTATGTTGCTTGGAATCAGTGTCTTGGGAGACTTCGAGCAAGTTTCACTTTGCTTTCAAAATTGTGCCGTAACTCTTCCAATTTTCCTCAAGAGGCAATATGAAGGAGGACTAGTGATTCTCCCAGGACATGAGCTCAGGATTCTGCCACTTACTGGCTGTGTGACCTCAGGAAGTTACTTAACTTCTCTGTGCATCAGTTGTCTGGCGCATGAAATGGGGCAACAAGGGTACAAGACACCCAGCATGTAGTGTTTGCTGTTATCATTATAGCAAGACTTCTGGGGACGCCTGGGTGGCTCAGTCAGTTGAACATCTGACTTCGGCTCAGGTCATGATCTCACGGTTTGTGAGTTCGAGCCCTGCCTCGGGTTCTGTGCTGACAGCTCAGAGCCTGGAGCCTGCTTCAGATTCTGTGTCTCCCTCTCTCTCTGCCCCTCCCCTGTCTCTCTCTCTCTCAAAAATAAATAAACATTACAATTTTTTTTTCTAAAAAAAGACTTCTGTTATTGAATTAAGTGAATCAAGACTTCATAGCAAGCGACTAAAAGATAACAAGGGCAGCCTGGGAACAAGAATAATGCATTTCAATTCACCTTGTGTTTATGTCTGAGTTTTCTTAAATTAAAACCACATAAAAACCCTGAAAAGCTCTACTTTTCTCACCTGGAGCCTCTCAGGGGGACTGGCAATATCCCATGTCCTCTCATGTTGTGTTTGTGAACTTTGCAGGGGGTGGTGGGTGGCCTCACTGGCAGCACTGTCACTGGTAGGTGAAGGAAGTGCAAGTTGGGAAATCTATGAGGTGGCCACAGGTCAGCCTCATGCTATACAAATTGCAGACTTCTCCCAACCAGGAGGAGTGAAGTGGTCCCTTCAATACAGCAAGACAAGTAAGTGGCCCAGGGTGGAAGACCTGAGGGCCAAAAGAACCCAGTAAGAAAGGGGGCAGTCTTGGAAGAAATACCTAATATAACACAGTAATAGAAACTGTTATATATATGCCCATATACAAAGATTACAGTTCCCAGGGTCCTTTGAGGTTGGGTGTGGCTATGCATCTAAAATTTGACCAATGGCATGTAAGCAGAAGTGAACTTACACTCTTCTTCCCTGCTGCCTGGAACGTAGATATGATGGCTGGAGCTCCAAGCAGCCATATTGGACAAGGAGGTGATCTTACGTCTAGAAGCCTCTGCTAATAGACATGAGCCTGAGTCCCTGACAATTGTGTGAAACTACCAGCCTGAAATGAGTGGCCTACTTCCAGATTTGTTTTAAGATGAGAGAGAAATAAAATGACTATTTAATCCACTGTTATTTTTGGCCTTTCTGATACATGCAGACAAATGTAATTCTGACTATACAGAAATTTGACACAAGTAAGTTATCTAATTAAGATTTTAAAATTTATTTATTTATTTTGAGAGAAAGAGAGCAAGCGAAGAAGGGGCAGAGAGAGAGGGAGAGAGAGAATCCCAAGCAGCCTCCGTGCTGTCAGCACAGAGCCCAATACAGGGCTTGATCTCACAAACGGTGATCACGATCTGAGCCAAAATCAAGAACAGGTCACCTAACCGACTGAGCCACCCAGGTGCCCCTCTGATTAAGATGTTTTAAGTTTATGTGATCAAAAAGAATGAAATCTTGCCATTGGCAACAATGTGGATGGACCTATACTGTATTACGCTAAGCGAAACAAGTCAGAGAAAGACAAAATATCATGACTTCACTCTCATATGTAGAATTTAAGAAACACAGATGAACAAAGGGGAAGGGAAGGAGAAATCTAAAAACAGAGGGAAGCAAATGATAAGAGACTTCAAATACAGAGAACAATCTGAGGGTTGTTGGAGGGGTGTGGGTGGGGGATGGGCTAAATGGGTAATGGGCATTAAGGAGCCACTCATTATGATGAGCACTGGGTGTGAGATGTAGGTGATGAATCACTGGGTTCTACTCCTGAAACCAATACTACACTGTATGTTAACTAACTTGAATTTGAAATAAATAAATTATGTACTATTAAAAAAAAAAGATTGGAGCACCTGGGTGGGGCTCAGTCAGTTGAGCGTCCAACTTCGGCTCAGGTCATGATCTCACGGTTTGTGGGTTCGAGCCCCGCGTCAGGCTCTGTGCTGACAGCTCAGAGCCTGGAGCCTGCTCCCGATTCTGTGTCTCCCTCTCTCTCTGCCCCTCCCCCGCTCTCTCTTCCTCTCTCCCTCTCTCTGTCTCTCTCAAAATAAACATTAAAATTTTTGTAAATAAAATAAATAAATAAATAATAAAATAAAAAGATTTTTTAAAGTTTATGTATAAACAACATAAGCAGGGAAACTAGATATTGACACTGATTTCTACAGAAAGGATAGAGAGTAACCCAAATGGCAAATGAGGGATAAAGGGGGGGACTTCTTTTCTTTCTTTTTGAAGTCCTGACTGCTAAGGAGCCTACAGCCACAGCAACTGTAGAGGACCTTAGAAATGCACCTGTGTGCTCACCCCCCTGTGAGCCTCACCTTCCTTTCCTCATTGTACTTCCCTTTACCCCATTTTCTCAGCGATTTCATTTTATCATCTCATACATATCTCTGGAGGCTGCCATAACTCCTCTTTCAAGAGTGTAGGTGGGGCATCAATAAATAAGAAAGGAGATGGATGAGGAAGAGGGGCAGTCCACTCAGATGGAGAAAGAATGCAAAAAGTAAAGGCTGAATAGACATTACTCCAAAGATGATACACAATGGCCAGCAAGCATATAAAATGAAGCTTAATGTCACTAATTCATTTGGCAAATGCAGGTCAGAACCATAATGAGAGATCACCTCATACCCATTAGGATGGTTTCTATCAAAAAAGAAAGGAAGGAAGGAAGGAAGGAAGGAAGGAAGGAAGGAAGGAAGGAAGGAAGGAAGGAAAGGAGGGAGGGAGGAAGGAAGGGAGGAAATAAATATTAGCAAGGATGTGGAGAGAAAGGAACCATTGTGCAGTGTGGGTGGGAATGTAAACTGGTGCAGGCACTGTGGAAAATAGTATGGAGGTCCTCAAAAACTTAAAAATAGGGGTGCCTGGGTGGCTCAGTCGGTTGAGCGTCCGACTTCAGCTCAGGTCATGATCTCATGGTTTGTGAGTTCAAGCCCTGGATCAGGCTCTGTACTGACAGCTCAGAGCCTAGAGCCTGCTTCAGATTCTGTGTCTCTCTCTGTCTCTTCCCCTCCCCTGCTCACACTCTCTCTCTCTCTCTCTCTGAAAAAAAAAAAAAGAAAACCTTAAAAATAGAATTTCCATACTATCCAGCAATGCCACTTCTGGGTATATTTCAGAGGAAATGAAAGGTGGATTTTGAAGATATTTGCATTCCCCTGTTTATAGTAGTTTTATTCATAAGCTCCAAGAGGGGGAAGCAACCCAAAAGTCCATAAACAGATGAATGGATAAACAAATGTGATATATCTATGCAATGGAATATTATTCAACCCTAAAAAGTCACATGGATGAACCTTGAGGACATGATGCTAAGTAAAATAAGCCAGTCACAAAAAGACAAATACTGTATGATTCCACTTACATCAGGTGCCTAAAGGTATCAAATTCACAGAGACAGAAAGTGGATGGTTGTCCCCAGGGGAGGCGGGGAGGGGAGCTGTGTTCATTGGGTACAGAGTTTCAGCTTCACAAGATCAGAAGCTCTGGAGATCAGTTGCACAGCAGTGTGAATGTACCCAATACTGCTGAACTGTACATTTAGAAAGGGTTAAGATGGCCAATTTTATGTTGTGTGAATATTTTTTAATTATGTGTAATTTGTTGTTAAAGTAAAGACAAGAAAGACTAGCTTATCTTTTCACAAATTTGCTCAGTGTGCTTCCTGATCTCAAGTTGAAAGAAACTGGTGGTTTCATTTGGAATCTGTCCCATACCATCCCTGCCACTCAGGAGAGAGAGGAGGTATTTACATCCAGCCAGGGAGGGTAAGAGGAAATTCAATCACCTGGCTTGGATGTCCATAAATATTCAGGATCGGAGTGATCATTCTTCTTAGATTTCCTTTCTTCCTAAGATTGGCAAAACTGTTTATATATTTATATATTTTTTTAAGTTTATTTATTTATTTTGAGAGAGAGCAAGTTGAGAGGGGCAGAGAGAAGTGGACGGAGATCACAAGCAGGCTCCGCACGGTCAGTGCAGAGCCCCAGGTGGGGCTCGAACCCATGAACTGTGAGATCATGACCTGAGCGGAAGTCATACCTTTACCTGACTGAACCACACAGAGAGACAGAATGGGAGAGGGGCAGAGAGCAAGCAAGACACAGAATCCAAAGCAGGCTCTGGGCTCTAGGCTCTAGGCTCTGAGCTGTTAGCACAGAGCCTAACACTGGGCTCAAACTCATGAGCTGTGAGATCATGACCTAGGCCAAGGTGGGATGCTTAACTGACTGAACCACCCAGGTGCCCCTGCCAGAAACTTTTTAACTGCTCTCCTTGAATCATCAGAATCACATTTATGAGACGGGATTTTTTTTCCTTTCTACTTCACTCTCAACATCTACACCCTTATTCTTTCTTTCTTTTTTTTATGCTTACTTATTTTTGAAATAGAGAGACAGCAAGAGGGGGAGGAGCAGCGAGAGAGGGAGACACAGAATCCGAAACAGGCTCCAGGCTCTGAGCTGTCAGCACAGAGCCCAATGCGGGGCTCAAACTCCCAAACTGCGAGATCGTGACCTGAGCCAAAGTGGACCGCTTAACCGACTGAGCACCCAGGTGCCCCAGTCTATCCCCTTGTTTTTATGTGCTTATGACAATGTACCTCCCACACACAACTAAAGAAGCACAAATTTTAAATGAAGTGTTTTTATACGCAAGATCCAGGTTACTTAACATGCTATGTAACTAACGCCGGCTAACGGGCTAAGCAGGGAATATGGGTTACTGAATCAACACTATGCTAGTTCATCTGAGGCCAAGCAGTCTTTTCGGATGATTCATGTTCCACTCACTTTTACTCAGTCACGGAAGCTTTACTCTTCCTTTCAACCTGAAGGTCATGCTAGTGGCAGGTTCCCATTCCGTGGCTTTTTGCCATTTTGTGTAAGGTTAAAACATGAGAAGTTTGGTTCAGATGTCTGGTTTTACCGTCAAATGATAAAGGCCAGAAATCCAGAGACAAAACCAAGAAAGAACATGTAAAATAAACTGAGTTCCCTGTAAATTTAAAAAGGGAAAAGCCGTTGTTCCACCTGACACACATCACTCCACATCCAAGTATAGGAACCGAGTTCAACTGATGTGGGAATCACACTTGCTCTGTGACCTTGGGAATGTCTTCACCTTTCATCTAATTTCTTCCAGCCATAAAATGATAATTAATACTATTAATACTATAATGCTTCTGACTTGAAACATCCAACTCTGTTTAAAAGAGAGAAGGGGGGGCGCCTGGGTGGCGCAGTCGGTTAAGCGTCCGACTTCAGCCAGGTCACGATCTCGCGCTCCGTGAGTTCGAGCCCCGCGTCAGGCTCTGGGCTGATGGCTCAGAGCCTGGAGCCTGTTTCCGATTCTGTGTCTCCCTCTCTCTCTGCCCCTCCCCCGTTCATGCTTTGTCTCTCTGTGTCCCCAGAAAAATAAATAAAACGTTGAAAAAAAAATAAAATTAAATTAAAATAAAATTAAAATAAATAAATAAATAAATAAATAAAAGAGAGAAGGGGGCACCGGGGTGGCTGAGTCAGTTGAGCATCCGACTCGGCTCAGGTCATGATCCCAGGGTAGAGGGATCGAGCTCCAAGTTGGGCTCCTCGTTGAGTGTGGAGCCTGCTTAAGATTCTCTCTCTCTCTCTCTCTCTCTCTCTCTCTCTCTGCCCCTCCCCTCTGCTCATACACTCTCTCTCTCAAATAAAAAATAAATTAAAAAAATAAAAGAGAGAGGATGCACCGAGGTTACCAGAAGCATGGAAAATGCTGTGTGGTAGACTGATGGGCTAGTAGAAGTCTTATTACCCAGGTTGACAATCAGGGCAGTCAAGAAGTCTCCCATTTTGTGTCCACACTGGAGACAGCTTCCATTCCATTTCCGTGGGGTTGCAAATACCATCCACATGCACAGGTGATCTCCGAAGTTCTACCAAGTGGTCTTTGATAGTGTGGTCGTTTCAGAAGACAATGTGATCCAAGCATTTTGTTTACATAGACTTCAGAAACTTGAAATGTAATATTAAACCACAATTCTCACAGGCATCCTATTACATTTTTTTCAGGTTTTATTTTTTTTAAAACTTTTTTTTTTTTTCAACGTTTATTTATTTTTGGGACAGAGAGAGACAGAGCATGAACGGGGGAGGGGCAGAGAGAGAGGGAGACACAGAATCGGAAACAGGCTCCAGGCTCCGAGCCATCAGCCCAGAGCCTGACGCGGGGCTCGAACTCACGGACGCGGGGCTCGAACTCACGGACTGCGAGATCGTGACCTGGCTGAAGTCGGACGCTCAACCGACTGCGCCACCCAGGCGCCCCATTTTTTTCAGGTTTTAAAACTTTTTATTTGCATAGTAAAAATTATACATTCCAATAATTAAGATCGTTTGAACAACAACAACAAAATGGCAGTGAGGAAACTGCATTTTGCAGCCAGTAGGACACCTTGGACCAGCTTGGTTTTTACTTTAAACTTCACTGTGGTGCCACCAACTTCTTGCTTCACCGACGTGCAGGCTCTCTTCCTTCCCCACCAGCCAGCTGGCAGACGGGAGAGCCGGGGGTGGCTTGCTGTCAGTGGTTCTCGATTCTTCCATGTGAAAAGGGGTAGCACAGTCACTTACACTCGATCCAAACTCTTTGCATCTTACAAAGTTAAACAGCTACGAGAAGTACATGCAATGCCTGTGAAAGGTACCGTGCATATTGGTGGCGCTCGCCTCATTACGATCCACCTGCTCCCTTCTCCTATTCGCTGGTTTCTTTGGAAGGCGGTGGGCTTTTCTCTTGCGTTTCTGTTGCCTTCAATTTCGATTTGACGAATTTCTCAATCTCAGCCGTATTGGGTTTGTGAGACAAGGTTGCAGAGGAAGCAGAACACAGTGCCGAAGCAAGTGGAGTCCAATCTGTGCACCGGCCGCCACAGGGCGCCCATCCTCTTATATTCTTCATAGTAATATTTTTTAGAAAGTTCCACATACACTTCAAAGATTCTGTTTAATCTTGGAGTATTTTCACCTCAGTAGCGTGTCATTCTTGATGAGTCAATAGTAATATGTACTATGGTAATATATAGTAATATAATATAGTAGGGTATACTACCGTAATATATAGTGTATATTACTATAAGTAACATGGCAATAGGTAATATAGTAGCTCAGATAGGAATAGACTTAACAATCGAACAATTTTCTTCTAAATCAGTAACTAATATATGCCTTTCTTTCAGCGTTTCTATAGCATTTTGCAGTTTACAAATGCTTTCTGCTTCAACAACACTGGGCAGTAGATTGAACAAGTATTCTCCCATTAGTTAGAAGGAACTAAGCTCCCCAAATTTAAGTGGTGTGTCCAAGGTTGAGATAGTTCTTTTTGTTTTTAATTTTTTTAATCTTTATTTACTTTTGAGAGAGACAGAGCATGACAGGGAGAGGGGCAGAGAGAGAGAGAGGGAGACATAGAATTGGACGCAGGCTCCAGGCTCTGAGCCCTCAGCACAGAGCCCAACACGGAACTCGAAATCACAAACCTCGAGTTCATGATCTGAGCCGAAGTTGGACGCGCAACCGGCTAAGCCACCCACCCAGGTGCCCTGAGATCGTTCTTCATCCATTCATGGTAGCTCCGTGAATGACATATCCTGCAAGAGAACGGAGAAACTAACATTTTTCTTACTGAGATGCATGATTTAGAAAACTTGGTTTTGGTTTTCTTTCAGGTCACTTTGGACTGAGGATGAGGAACTAATTTCATTTGAAGTGCCATCAAAAACTGATTTTGTATTTCATTATACCGATTATACTGTTTATGAATTAACTGAAGCATAACACTTTTCAAAAACACACATCATTTTATGATACCAATAATGCAAAGTAAGGATTGTTTTTATCATTTCAATTGGCCTGTTTAATAGTCCTCAGGTTTATTGTCTTACCCATTCCTTCAGGGCTAAAATTTCTCAAGTTTCAATGCAAAAAAAAAAAAATGCTATTGGAATATCTTAAGAATAAGGGACATGTGCAAACAATGAATTGTGAAGTTGGGCTCTGTCGCCACAGTTAATGTTTCTTCATTTGTTTCAGAATAAAATCAATGGCATGTTGTTGGGCATATTGTAACATCACATGCAGATGCTTGTCGAACATGAAGAATAACTTTCCAGAACTGAATGAAGCTGGACTGGAGTAGGAATCCTTCTCCATGGCACCAAATATGGACCAGCTGGTTGGGCTGCCATCTGAATGCAGTCACCAGGGAGCTCCGCCCACCAAATCTGTGCGATCCAGAACCATCTGACAGAACCCACAGCACTGGCCACCACCCTGACTCTTCGCTGTGAATCTGTATTTTCTAAATCCACAGAAGTCAAGTCTGAGGAAATAAACCAACCAGGTATTGAACTTGACCTAGAACCTAAGCTTTTCACAGAGTTGTATATAGATACCTCATGAAAGATATCAAAAGATGCCATCCCTCCCATCAATATGAAACCATTAACATTAATTTTTAAGGATTCAGCTTTATATTTATTATTTTAAATTTTGTGACAAATATATGTTTTAATTACCTGAAAATTTTGGCTTCATATTGTTTCTTGGATACTCGTTAGAGGCCCTACAAAGAGAAAAAATTTAGAATTATGACATAGAGTTTTGCAAACGATGTTCACAAGGAATACTCATTTTCCCATAAGATGGGCCAACTAAAATCATACACTGGCAATTCACATTTCACCAACCCACAGAATTAAAGTTTATGAATGGAATTTTCTCAAGATTTTCTCCCACACATTTTCTTTCACTTTTTGATACATGCTAATCTTGTCTGTAAACTAGCAGTAAATGATTAAAATGATAAACTGACAACACAATATTCACTAAATCTTAATTGTGCAAGTTTCTTAAATGCTTATTTATTTTTGAGAGAGAGAGAGAGGGAGACAGAGGATCCAAAGCAGGCTCTGAGCTGACAGCAGAGAGCCCAAAGCGGGGCTCCAACTCATGAACGGTGAGATCATGACCTAAATCAACATCAAGAGCCCAACACTCAACCGACTGAGTCACTCAGGCGCCCCAATTGTGTAACTTTTCTGATATGCATAAAACATTTTTCTGCTGGTAAAGTGATTCTTAGTTGATATGACAGAGACAAATATCAAAATATTGGAGCATATTATATAAAAGTGCCATGATTTCTAGTTTCACTCAAAAAAAAAAATTCAGAAAATACATTAGATAAAAATCTTAAGCTCCACCAGGTCAAAAAGAAAATACTATAAATAAAGCAATAAAAGGCAAATTGGAAAACATATTACAAATAGTACACAAAGAGGCTTTTACAACACAGTAAGAAAAAGAAACAACCAATAGAAAATGGAGGAAGGGCATGAAGACGAGCTACAAATACACAGTCTCCAGTGATTCCGCACAGGAAATAGCACACAATAGAGAGTAACCAACTAGGGCTCATTAGACTCTTCACAGCTTGTGGTAAATATCTATTCAGCCCCTTCAATACTTTTTCATTCTGAATCCATGCCCACCAAGCAATCTTCTGATTAATAATGTGTTTTGTCAGGTTTGGGGAACCTGACTAGAATGAGCTGAATTGTAAATCACGAATACATAAATTAGCTCTGGGACCTATACATCAGTCTCAGAGTAACAGAAACTAACAAGCCAGGGAACTGGGGAGATGTTAAAGTGTGCCTACTTGCAACTAGTAGATAAATAAGTCCTGGAGATCGAATGCACAGCACAGTGCTCACAGACAACAATACTGTATTATAAACTTCAAAGTTGCTAAGAGACTAGATCTTAATTGTTCCCACCACAAAAAAGAGATGGTAATTATGTGACATGATGGAGGTGTTAGCTAAGGCTATAATGGTAATTGTATTGTAATATATAAATGTATTTTATACACACACACACACACACACACACACACACACAATGTTATATGTCGATTGTACTTCAATTTTTTAAAGTTTATTCATTTTTTTAGAGAGAGAGAGAGAACAGGAGGGGCAGAGGGAGAAACGGAGAGAGAGAGAATGCCAATCAGGCTCCACACTGTCAGGGCAGAGCCCAATGCAGGGCTCCAACTCATCTACTGTGAGATCATGACCTGAGCCCAGTCAGATGCACAAAGGCCTGAGCCACCCAGGTGCCCCAAGAAACTAACACTTTGTAACAGAAACGTATAGGTAACAAAATACTTTCACATTTGTTACCTATTGTGAGTTTCACCAAAATTACGTCTCCTGGACTAATCGACCCTGAAGAGACCAATAGAAGTCAATTTTATGGACTTATAAAGCCAGGAATCAAATCCTTTATTAGGAGAGTGTTGATTCCACGATGAGTAGGAATGCTATGGGATGTGCTCAGAATTTCACACAGGGACAGAGAAAAACAAGCTAACAGAATGGACTTGAGGGGGTCGAGGTGGAATAATAAAATTGCTTTGTTTGCAACCTTCTCAGTCGGGCTCATCCAATAAACCAGTTCCACTAGGGGTCAGGCTTTACTTGAAGTCTATGTCTGTCCCTGTCAGTGAGGGATCAAAGCTGGGATCCCTTCCCCCTTCCTCCCACTCCCCCTTCCTCCTTTCAGCGTTCCTACCTTCTTTCCTCCTAGCTGGTCATTCAGCATGTGTATTTTGAGCCCTTGCTATAGTATCATATGTTAAAGATACAGGTAAGGCTCCCACGGTCATATAGATAAGAGTAGCATCGGACTTTAACAAAGTAAATTGTGGAAATAAAATTACAAACCCCATATTCTTGAATTCAACCTTGTTTAGAAAAGGTAATTAGAACAGAAGCTAACCACCTCATCAGTAGTTAATAATCAGCTCTTAGAACAGCAGTTCTCAAAGTGAGCCTCACAAAACCCTGAAGTACCTTGGGAGTTTGAGAGCGTCCCAAGACTTAACGACTTTTCTAAATAAACAAACATTTTTCTAATGAGATCAATGGTGATCTTACAAAGGTAATTTTTAAATATATTTTATAGTGAAGTGTGTCAACATCTGGACAATTTGCATTCGTGAACTAATATTTTCTAAATAATCAGTGCATAATGTTACAAAACCATTGCATGGGTAAAAGATCCATTGAAAGGGTAAGACGGTGGGGCCCCTGGGTGGCTCAGTTGGTTAAGCTTCCGACTTCAACTCAGGTCTTGATCTCTCTTGGTCCATGAGTTCGAGCACCGCATCTGGCTCTGTGCTGACAGCTCAGAACCTGGAGCCTGTTTCAGATTCTGTGTCTCCCTCTCTCTCTGACCCTCCCCCATTCATGCTCTGTCTCTCCCTGTCTCAAAAATAAATAAACGTTAAAAAAAATATTAAAAAAAAGAGTGTAAGACAGGTGAAGGGATTTTAATGTAAGAGAATACAAAAAGCTCATTTGTATGGTTTCAGATTCCACATTGCTACTAGACTTTAAGACACTCCCACTTATCAAGTTTCAATATATTAAAGAATATGGACAGCTCTCTTAAAAGATTGCAAAATAGCCCCACCTCCACCCCACCCACCATTTCTAATGCATTTCCATGTGAGGCCATATTTTCTTCATATACTTCAAACAAGAACAACATATTGATTGAATACAGAAGCAGGTATTCTATTGAACAGTGATCTGTGAAGCCAGACATGAAAGAGGTTTGCAAAAATATAAAATAATGTCATCCTTGTCATTGATAATTTTAGTTTCAGAAAACATTTTTCTTAAAATTTATGTTAGCATGTAATGGGCTTATTATTTTCATTTTCATTTTTTAAAATTTTTTTTAAATGTTTATTCATTTCTGAGAGTGTGTGTGTGTGTGTGTGTGAGCAGGAGAGGGGCAGAGAAAGTGGGGACAGAGGACCCGAAGCAGGCTCTGAGCTGACAGCAGTGAGTCCCATGTGGGGCTTGAACTCACAAACCGTGAGATCGTGCCCTGAGCCGAAGTCCGACGCTCAACCGACTGAGCCACCCAGGTGCCCCAAATTATTTTCATTTTTAAACAAATTAAATATTTTTAAATTTCTCAGTGGTAATTTTTAATGCAGTTAATATCAATAGATACCATCCTTAGATACAAAAGCTCTTTGGGGTCCTCAATAATTTCTAAGAGTGAGGGGCACCTGGGTGGCTCAGTGGGTTGAGCATCTGATTTCGGCTCAGGTCATGATCTCACAGTTCGTGGGTTCAAGCCCTACACTGGGCTCTGTGCTGACAGCTCAGAGCCTGGAACCTGTTTTGGATTCTGTGTCCATCTCTCTCTGTCCCTCCCCTGCTCACACACTTTCTCTTTCTCTCTCTCTGTCAAATGTAAATAAACATTAAAAAGTTGTTTTTTTTTTAAATAATAATTTCTAAGAGTTTCAGAGCCCTAAGACCAAATACTTTGTTGCAACACCATCTTAATGCAATGGTGGCGGGGGTGGGGGGGAGCAGAGGTTTCTTCAGTCTCTGACAATAGGGAAAATAATTCAGTCATCTGTAGACAGCGGAGGAGGCTGTGGGTGGAGGGCGGTCTGATATTAAAGACCAGAAAGTTTGAGACGGTTGCTACAGAAAAACAGGAGGGTGCTCTCAGGCTCCTCTTAAGTGCCTCCTTTGGCTGTTTCTGAGGCCAGTGGCCATGTATGCAGGGGCTTTCTGGTCTAGAGAGCTGTTTCCAGATGACCCAACACTGCTGGCCCTCACTGTTCTCACAAACCCAGAGCCAAATCTGCTGAGAGTCAAGCAGGGGTAGGCTGTCTGCTGGGTATGTCCTTTTCTTTCTTTTTTTTTTTAATATCTATTTATTTCCGAGAAAGACATACACACACAGAGCGTGAGCAGGGGAGGGGCAGAGAGAGAGGGAGACGCAGAATCTGAAACAGGCTCTAGGCTCTGAGCTGTCATCTCAGAGCCCGATGCAGGGCTCAAACTCATGAACCATGAGATCATGACCTCAGTCAAAGTCAGATGCTTAACCCACTGAGCCACTCAGGCGCCCCATCAGTCTTGATTATAGTCATGCTAGTGGGCATGAAGTGGTATCTTAATGTCATTTTAATTTGCATTTCCTTCGTGGCTAATATGTGGAGCTTATTTTCATGTGTTTATTTTCCATTCGTATATCTTTTTCGGAGAAAGGTCTATTAAGATCTTTTGTCCACTTTTTAATGGGGTTATTTGTCTTTTTATTGTTGAGTTGTAAGTTTTCTTCATATCTTCTAAATCCAAGCCTCTTATCAGATATGTGACTTGGAAAAAGTTTCTGTCATTCTGTGGGTTGTCTTTTCACTTCCCTAATGGTGCCCTTTGCAGCACAAAGCTTTTAATTTTGATGAAGTCCAATTTATCTTTTTTTTCTTTTATTTCTTGTGTTTTAGGGGCCAGATCTAAGAAACCATTCCCTCTTCCAAGTTCACGAAGATTTATGCTTACGTTTTCTTCTAACAGCTTTTGGAGTTTTAGCTTTTACATTTAAGTCTCTGATCTATTTTGAGTAAATTTTGTATATGGTTGAGGTAGGGGTTCAACTTCATTCTTATTCATGTGGATATCCAGTTGTCCCAGCATCATTTGTTGAGAAGACTATTCTTTCCACATTGCATTGTCCTGGCACCCTTGCTAGAAATCAGTTTCCATTGAGTATATGGATTTATTCCTAGACTGTCAGATCTAGTCCACTGGTCTATATGAGTATCCTTACGCCAGTACCACATTGGTTTTTATGAGTATATAGCTATAGCATGTTTTGTAAATGGAAAGTGTGAATTCTCCAACTTTGTTCTTTTCAAGATTGTTTCTATCTATATCCTTTGAGTGTCCATATGAATTTTAGGATCAGGTTATCAATTTCTGCAAGAAGTCAGCTGGGATTTTGATGGAGATGCGCTGAATTGGTAGATCAATTTGGGGAGTACTGCCATCTCAAAAATATGACATCTTCAAAACCATGAAAAGGAGGTGCCTCCTCTCCAAGTCTCGATTTCTTCATCTATACAACGCCTATCCAGGAACACCCACTCTAGCTAAGTAGGAATGAAACAAAGTTAGTGCAGGGCTATCGAAACACTCATTAGATAAGCGCTCTATGTCAGCTTTATTGTTTCGAGGAGGCGGAGCCATGCGGCGGGGGCGGGGCGGGGCGGGGCGGGGCAAGGCAGAGCCACTTGGCGAGGGCGAGGGCGAGGGCAAGGGCGGGGGCGGGGGCGGGGGCAGGGGCGGGGGGGGGGCGGGGCCCCAGAGCCGGGGGGGGGGAGAGGCGGAGCCGTGCGGCGGGGGCGGGGGACAGGGTTCCCCGGCCCGCGGGCCGCTCGGTTCTAAGTGGCCGGGGAGGCAGGGCGGACAGGCCCCGGAAGGCGGCGGGAAGGAGCCGGCATCCGGGTCATGGCCGCGCCGGGTGCGCTGCTGGTGATGGGCGTGAGCGGCTCGGGGAAGTAGGTCCAGGAGGGCAGGGGGCGCGGGGGGCACACTGGAGGAGGCGGCGCGCGCGGCGGAGGCCAGAGCCTGAGTCACCGTGCCGGACCCGCGGGGGACGCAGGCTTCTCGGGAGCCCCCCGCTTCCCTTTGCCGATGAGGAAGCGGAGGCCCGGGGCACCTGCTCCCTCTCCCCACCCTCCAACCTGCCCGCGCCCGGGGGTGGGGGGTGCTGGCCGGGGACCACATCCGAGACCAGGGTTCTCCGCCTATAAATCGAGAGGCTCTTGGCGAAAGCCCTTTGTAAAGAGGCACCTGCTGGGGCGCCACCGCAATGGCTCCTGCAGTCACAAGTGCCCGAGTTTGGGAGCCTCCGGTCAGAACAAGGCCCAAAGCACAGGGACAAACCTCTCCCTACACAGGGTCCCAGTCTCCCACAGATCTTGGTCAGATCTGGAGCAGCAGCTCCCTCCTGAGAGGTGCTGGACTTTTGTGATTGGATTTTAGGAAGAGAATTTCACCTCCTGGTCTGTTTTCTCTGTTCTGTGATCAGCGTTTATCAGCTTAAACTGGAAGGAGTCAGTGTTAATAAGGCGTCACAAAACCCCCAAGGGTTTGCAAGGAGGTACACCGGATGCCACAAAGCCTCTGCCTAGCCCGGTCTGGCCAACGTGGGGACTGTGAGCTAGACTTTGGCTTCCTGATTAGACCAAACTCTACCTTGCTTTTTACCGGAAAAGGCAGCTACAGCAGCATTCCGCCCCAGGCAGCAGAAGACAGATCTTAATCAAGTGAATTATCATAGCTTCAAAGGCCTTATAATACCCTCCTAGAATTTTCTGGACCAGGAACTGCTTGTGTGGTCAAGTATATATTAAAGACTCTTTCTTGCTCCAGGTAGGAAAGTTTAGGTTTTCAAAATTATTGTGGCGTTTTTAGCCTGGTATCCTGAGAAATTAATTTGGGGGTTCTTGAAATAAAATTAAAATAAAACAGGGAGTCAAAGTCCTTAGCTGTTGTATGATTTGAAGAAGAATGTAAGACTGCTTCTGTGGTGTGACGAAGTGGGTGTCTTGAGCCAGAGATCACACAGCTGCCTGGTTGTGTGAGCTTGGGCAATTCATGTACCCCTCTCTGCCTTGGATTAGATTGGGAGGCTGGTGGCTGAACCATCTGACTTATGTGGTTATGATATTCATGCATTCAGTAAATATTTATAGAGCTCAATCCTGACTCTGTGTCACTGATATATATTGAATAGGACAGATAAAATCCCTGCCCTCAAAGAGTTCACATTCTAGTATAGGAAACAGACAGTAACTGAATAAATACATGTGCATAGCATGCCAGCAGTGGTCAGTGGGCCAGGGGAAAATAGACAGTAGAACAAAGAACAGCAGGCAGGACAGTGAGGGAAGGCTCCTCTGAGGCAGTGGTATTTTGCACAAGACCCACAAGAAGTGGGAGACTAAGCCTGATGGACAGCTAGGGAAAGATCATTATAGGCAGGCAGAATGGCAAGCACAAAGCCCAGGAGGCTTGGTTTCTTGGTGGACTACCAGGGAAGCCATTGCATCTGAATGATGGGAGATGAGGTCACAGAAACAACGAAGGTGAAGAGAAGTGATCATATGCTGGAGATATTCTGAAGGTAGAACCAGAAGGATGTGTTGATGGACTGGATGTGGGGTATGAGAGAGGGAGAGAGGTGTTAAGGATGACTTCAAGATTTTTGGCTTGCGTAATTGGAAGGAAGGGGGTTGCTATTGACTGATGGGGAAGCAGTAAGCAGAGCAGGTTTAGGGAAAAATATATCAGGAGCTCAATGTGGGATGTGGTGAACTGCCTATCAGTCATCCAAGTGGATTTGTCAAGTGGTTGATTGGGTATAAAGTCTAGAGTTCAGGAGAAGAACTTTAGAAATAAATGTAGGGATCCTTGGTACACAGATATATTTAAAGACATAGATGTTGAGATCACCAAGGGAGTGAGTAAAGATAAAGATGCTGGCCAAGGCCTGAACCCTGAGCCCTCTGACGGTGATAGACCAAGTAATAAAATGAGATGAGAACTGATTATGTTGATCAATGGATGTAGCGACATTGAGTTCTTTGGTGACTTTTCTGAGCCCCTGATAGGGCCTTGCAGAATTTTAAATTACACTCTATAACATTTACAAGGGAAAAAATGGCTCAAGAAAACAATAGTCTCAAGCCAGAAAGATTGCAGTTAAGCCATTGTTAAAACAAAGTAATGTCAAGTAATAATTTTACTTATTTACTATGTTTATTGCCTCTCTCTCCCCTATCTGGATGTAAGGGATCTGTTTTTTCCTTTTTGTTTACTGACTTATGTGTCTAGAACAATGCCTGGCGTGTAGTAGATGCTTAGTAAATATTTGCTGACCTAATGCATGAATGAACAAATGAATGAACGAACTATTTGAGTAGGCGGCAATGTTAGTTTTGTTTATATGTTAACAGCCTTCGTGAAGCCACCCTCTGCTTCTTTCCAGGTTTCCTTCTGTTGATGACATGAGCTCAGGCCCTCTGAATATCTTTTGCATTTAATCTGTGCCCCCACCTACCACCACTGTCCTACTGGTTTTTGTTTTCAGTCTCCTTAATCCTGATGTACACCAACTCACTTGGAGACCTTTGGGTCCCAGCCTGAGTTGTAATGCTTACTCCCGTGAGTCTTAGCTCTGAGCTGAGCACTGTGACTTATTCCTGCTGGGGAGTCCCTGTCCCTGACCGCTTTGAGTCCAGCTGTTCTCTGGTTTAGGTTTGGATAGAGCAGTAGACAGTAGACTTTTCCTTTTCCTTCTATCTCCTCCCTACCAGTCTACACCCAAAGCTAGTTAGCTCTTCTTTTAAATTGTGAGTGGTGGCTGACGTGTTCATTCCTGGCTAATCTTAGTCCTAAGTGTGACTTCCGTTATGCACAGCTCGGGCTTCTCTGGCTGTGGAGTTAGTCGCCAGTAGGCTGCAATGTCACCCTGTGCGGGCTTCAGCACAGTGAACCTAGTGGGACAAGTCCCAGTCCTCATCAATCCTTTGGTTACATCGGGGAGCAGGTCTCAGTTGGGCACACATGTATCTCTAACACCTCCCTGATACCTTCGTAACAAAAGAGAGACAGAACCCTGGGATCCAGCTAGAATGTGAGCAGGGTCTTATTTTAATTGTATACATCTTTTTGATTACCTTCCATTTAAGGCAAGTAATGATGGCTTCTGGTAGGAAGGAAAAAAGTTTCCTTCTTTAACACATTCACTTAACTTTAAAAAATGAAGCAATTAAATTAAAAAAAACATCAAGTAGGGGTACCTGGCTGGTTCAGTCCAAAGAGCATACAACTCTTGACCCTAGGGTCATGAGTTGAAGCCCCATGTTGTGTTGTGGAGATTACTTAAATAAACAAAACTTTAAACAAACCAAGTAAATAACTGTAGACAAGGGATGCAAAACTTCGGAGGGAGGGCATGAGGACACAGTAGGAGGATAAAATCAAAATTCTGAAGGTGGTCCTACAATGACTGGCATTTGGGCAGCGGATTAGAAATTGAGGGCAAGAAGGGACTTGAGTTATCATGAACTGTCTGCCAGCCTGCACCCTGACCCCAGGGCGCTAGACCACAAGCCTCAGGGTGGCTGGGAGCACATGGCAGTGCGCCAACCATATCCTGGGGACTAGTAGGTGCTCAGTAAGCACTGGCTGAATGAAATGAGTAGTGAGTGGGTAAACGTAGCTCAGTTCCCGTTTTGCAGGTGATGAAAAGGGTTTGGAGGCCAACTTGCACAGAAGCATATGGCTATTTAGTGGCCAGAGGGAGACGGTGGCCAGACATTAGGTGCTGAGACCCAAGCCATTCTCACCAAGAGTGCTGCCTGGTAGGGTTCTAGCGGGGCCTATTCAGATGCGCTGCACAGAGGACATTTCCCTCCAGGGTTGAATGAGTACTGGTGATTCTCATCCCAAATTTTAAGAGTGTGTCTCTGTTAACCCCCAGACAAGGTGTTAATGCTTTTATGAGCTCCTTGAACCTTGTCCTGGGAGGTTGAAACCCTGCCCCACACCCACCCCCCATCAGACCCCTCCTTCCAATATCCTCAGTAGAATCTTATCTTTATTCAGTACTTTTTCTCAAAATATAATTATCTATAGAACAGGGACCAAAAAGCTTCAGAAAGAACTTCAGTTTAATGAGATCTTACATACAGTAAAACCTTGGTTGTGAGCATAATTCGTTCCAGAAACATGCTTATAATCCAAAGCACTTGTATATCAAAGCAAATTTCTAGAACAATTGGTTCAGTTGTGATCATGTGATAGTTAGCATCATGTACTACTAGGATTGCACAAGATATCGCAGGTTTATCAAGTTAAAATTTATTAGAAATGTTTGCTCGCCTTGCGGAACACTCGCAGAGCAATTTACTCATAACCCAAGGTTTTACTGTATTGCCTTTTGGAAAAGAAAATTAGTGGTAATCAGTAATTATGTCATTTAAAGTTTTTTTTTTAATTTAACATTTATTCATTTTTGAGAGACAGAGACAGAGTGTGAACGGGGGAGGGGCAGAGAGAGGGGAAGACAGAACCCAAAGCAGGATCCAGGCTCTGAGCTATCAGCACAGAGCCCGACGTGGGGCCCAAACTCATGAACTGTGAGATGGTGACCTGAGCCGAAGTCAGACGCTCAATGGACTGAGCCACCCAGGCACCCCAATTTTTAAAAAAGGGTGTTTTTTTATGTTTATTTATTTTTGAGAGAGAGAGAGACAGAGACAGAGACAGAGACAGAGAGACAGAGCACAAGCAGGGGAGGGGCAGAGAAAAAGGGAGACACAGAATCAGAAGCAGGGTCCAGACTCTGAGTTGTCAGCACAGAGCCCAACGCGGGGCTTGAACTCACAAACCATGAGATCATGACCTGAGCCAAAGTTGGATGCATAATCAACTGAGCCACCCAGGCGCCACCCCCCACCCAATATTTTTTTAAGTTTATTTATCTATCTTGAGAGAGAAAGAGAGCACAAGCGGGGAGGGGAAGAGAATCCCAAGCAGGTTCTGTACTGTCTGCATGGATCCCAATGTGGGACTTGAACTAATGAACCATGAGATCATGACCTGAGCCAAAGTCAAGAGCCAGATGTTTGACTGAGCCACCCCAGTGCCCCAATTATGTCATTTAAATTCCTGGAGGAAACTAATGTCATGCTCTAGACTCCAGGGTCAAGAACATTACTGTCACTGCTTCAGTATCATAAAGTTAGTGGGTTTCAACACAGCGGGGCAGCTGCCTGTGTCCCAGGGCACCCCTGCATGGTGGGAGGCACATGAGGGTTGGGAAGGGCAGTCACCTGAACCTCTGTGTCCTCTCCACAGATCTACCGTGGGCTCCCTGTTGGCATCCGAGGTAACCTGTTCTGATGCCTCCCCATTTCCGGCCCCGTTGTGCTGTCTCTTTGCTTCTCTCCCTTATGCGCCCTTTCTTCTGGCCTGTTGGGGTTTGTCAAACAAACCATGGGCATGGCTTGTGAAACCCAATGGAGCAATTTTGTTTTTCTCTATGGTGATCACCAATAGTGATGAATGAAAGAAAGCAGCAGCCCTGGGAGCTGGGATAGTGACATGGCATCAGGGCCTCCCTGCTTCTTCCCTCCCCCCCACCCCAGGGGTGGGGAGCAGAAGGTGGAGGGGAGGCCGGTGGGGCGGGGGGTGGGGGGGGGGGGGGGGGGGGGGGGGGAAGGGTGGTCCTTGGGCTGCTGGTGAGGAAAAGGGTGCAGGCTCATTTCCACACCTGCCGGGCGGTATTAGTGATGGTTGTCACATGGGCCACACTGCCTGCCACACACACTGTTTCACTTTGTTCTTAAAGTTAGGTTGGAAATTCTACGATGCAGATGACTATCACCCGGAGGAAAATCGAATGAAGATGGAAAAAGGGATCCCGCTGAATGACCAGGTAATGTTTGCCATCTGTTTCCAACACAGATGCTCCGGTCAGGGGCCAGGGGTGGAGATCTCGCAGCACCTGGTGTGGGAGAGTTCCTGCATGAGGGGACCCGCGCACAGTGCTCCAAAGCCAGGCACACGGGAGTCCTGCATGTGTCAGCTTTGGCCCTGAACTTCTCTCTGAACGCAGAGTCAGGACGATACCACCCTGCCAGGACACTTTGTTGCAGGCTTTTAATCTGCAGATTACATTCCTGAGAGGGCAGAGGCCCTCCTGTGCCCCAGACCTGTGCCTTCATCCTCTCTCCCCAGGGTCACCGTCACCAGACTCTTATCTACCCTAAAGCCAGAGTGATCAGTACAGATCCAAATCCAGCCCTTTGGAAGTTTCCCACCCATCTCAGGGCCAAAACCTAAAGGCCTCAATATATGCCCCACTCCTGTGGGAGTGTGCCCACCCTCCCTCTCTCCACCAGAGCCACCTTGGCCCCTTTCTTCTTTTTTTTTTTTTTTTAATGTTTATTTCTTTCTTTTGAGAGAGAGCATGAGTGGGGGAGAGGAGCAGAGAGAGAGGGAGATAGAAACTCAAGCAGGCTCCTTGCTCAGCTCAGAGCCCGAGGTGGGGCTTGAACTCACAAACCCGGGAGATCATGACCTGAGCCGAAACCACCTGAGCCAGCCAGGCGCCCCAACCCTGGCCCCTTTCAGTCACTTCTACTGCTACGCTCTTGCCCGCAGGGCCCTTGTATCTGCAGTTCCCACTGTCTGGAATGCACTGCTGTCCCCTCTTCTGTTAACCCTGCTCATATTCACAGCTCCGCTCCCATGCCACCTCTTCAGGGAAGCTCTCCTGGACCTACTAAGGGCAGACCTCCTGTAATACAAACTCTTGCAACACCACAGCCCCCACTGCCCTGGTCCCATTTGCAACTTGGCATTTGATGGTGTGAGAACTTGATTAATATTTCTCTCTACAACTAGATTTTCCTTCTGAAAGGGCAAGGACTGTGGCCTGTTAACCATTATAAACCCCCAAGGCCAGACACACAATAAATGTCAGAAAATACTTGTGGCACAGTTGTAAGTGAACAAATGAAGGAGAGAAGGAATGAATGAATAGTAACCTCATTCCTTTATGCACTGTCACGAGACCACTTCCTAAGGGTCCCTCTCAAAGCAGACGTACTAACTGTGGACTCACTGGTATAACCAGCTGTAGCCCAGGTGATATGTGAGGGCCAGGTCCCCTCAGCAGCTGAGAGCAGGGCCCCCTGCCAGGCTCACAGGGCAGGTGTGTCCAAAGGGCGGGAACAGAGTGGAACTGGCCAAAGACCGACACCGACATTTTCACTTTCAGTGACCTTGGCCCCAGCATGCTGCCACTATCTCACTGTCTGCCCATTGTCCCGCCTTGCGGGACACTCTCTGTTTCAGGGAGTGTGGCTTGAGTTGGCAAAGATTCAAACTTGGAACCATCAAAGTGAAACTTGTGGAGCGCCTGAGTGGCTCAGTCGGTTGAGCATCCGACTTCAGCCCAGGTCATGATGCCACACTTCGTGGGTTCGAGCCCCGTGTCAGGCTCTGTGCTGACATCTCGGAGCCTGGAGCCTGTTTCAGGTTCTGTGTCTCCCTCTCTCTCTCTGCCCCTCCCCTGCTTGCACTCTGTCTCCCAAAAATAAATAAATATTTTTAAAAAATTTTTAATGAGACTTGCAACATTTGACTTGAGAAGACAGGAGGAGGGAACCATAAAAGAGATTCAGAGTCACAATGGAAGCATAATAATGGCATGACACTAGAGATGATGGACACAGTGCAGACGACCTGTCTCCACCACTCAGCTTGTGTGGCCTTTGGCAAGTGGCTCAGTCTCTCTGTGCCTCATTTTCCTCCTGTGAAGTAGGGATGGTAAACAGGACCCATTTCATTGGGTTCTTGGGAGGATTAAATGAGGTAATACTAAAAAAAAATAGTCACAGTGAAGTGCACAAAGCATTCAGTAAGTTATCACTTACTTATTGTTGCTAATCTATCTACACAGTCTTGTAGGTATAACACAGACCATTTCTACAGTGTGTAAAATGGGACTGCGCCAGCATTATTTTTCTCCTTGGTGAGTGCAAGTAAAAGTTAAGCTAAAGAACGAAGTAAAACAACCCAAATGGATGGATTCTAAAATGGCACTTAAAGAGCCTCTCTCTCGTCCACAAGTGAGGCTTTTAGGTGGGCAGTGTGGGTGGGGGGAGGGACTAGCATTCAGAAGAGTTTATTGTACAGAAGAAAAGGTTATGAGTTCCTGGACGAAACATAATGACTTGCTAAATATATTGAGAAGAAACCATACAAGTTGGCCAGACTTTAGACTTTCTGTCAGGGAGAGAAAGAGCTAGAACAGCAGATGGTTTACATTTTTAACGACAGCCCAGCCAAGAATGAAGGTGTAGGTCAGAGCTGGGCTGGCACCAGTGGCCCCTCCTGGTCACCTAGCAACCAGCCCCGCCCCTGAGATACCGAGATGAGGATCAAGTGGAAAGTTGGGGCAGAGGTTCAGGTTCCTCTGGGGAAGAGTCTCAGGAAGGCTTGGTTTTGTGCTTGGAGGGCTGAGGTTTGAGTTGAAAGAACCTGAGTCAAATATTCCAAGGGCTCCATAAGGCTATTTAGATGTAAATTAATACGAAATAAAATGTGAACTCCAGTTCTTGGATTACACTGCCACATTTCAAGTGTTCAATAGCCACATGTGGCCAGTGCCTACCACCCAGACAGCACAGAGAACACTTCGATCATGACAGAAAGCTCTAGTGGACAGTGCTGGTCTAGAGAGAGATATGCCACCCAGGCTGTGATAGGATGTTAGTAGGAGAGTGATGGTGAAGTATTTGCAAGCACTCAGTCTTCTCTATGTGCCAGGCCCATGCTGTCCTGGCAGCCCACAGTGACACTTAAGACTTCAAAGTCTGTTGAAGGAGGAATTTTTTTTTTCCCTTGAGAAAGAGAGAGAGCGAGCGCGAGAGGGGTAGGGGCATAGGGCGAGGGAGAGAGAATCCCAAACAGGCTTCACACCCAGCGCTGAGTGCAACATAGGGCTGGAACTCACAACCATGAGATTATGACCTGAGCCGAAATGAAGACGTGCCCCAAACGAGGGTTTTTTTGAGAAAAAATTTCCTGATTATAAATGTAATATTTGCCCTGTATAGAAATTTGGGGGGCACCTCGGTGGCTCTGCCGGTTCAGCATCTGACTCTTGATTTTGGCAGATTTTGGCAGAGGTCATGATCTCATGGTTCGTGGGATAAAGCCCTGAGTCAGGAGCCATACTGACAGCACGGAACTGCTTGGGATTCTCTCTCTCCCTCTCTCTCTGTCCCCCTGACTCCCCACATCATGCTTACTCTCTCTCCCTCAAAATAAATATATTTTTTAAAAGAGTAGGGATGAAAAGAGGGCTGTGAACAAACCGATGTTAGTAAATTTGAAGGCTTAGATAAAATTAGACTGTTTCATAGAAAAATATAAATTACTGTGGGAAAATGGGCTTGAAGGGCAGTGATCTGGTGGCAGAGACTATTCTTTTTCTTCCCAAATGGAAACATGATCTTACTGATGCTGCATTTGGCTTAAGTATCAAGAGGGTCCTGGGGCACCTGGGTGGCTCAGTCAGTTGAACATCCAACTCTTCATTTCAGCTCAGGTCATGATCTCACGGTTGTGAGACTGAGTGCTGCGTTGGGCTCCACGCTGAGTGCAGAGCCTGTTTGGGAGTCTCTCTTTCTCTCCTTTTCCCTCTGCCCCTCCCTCGCTCTTACATAGGCACCCTCTCAAAAAAAAAAAAAAAAAAAAAAAAAAAGAGAGAAAGAAAAAGAAAAAGAAAAAAAATCAGGAGGGTCCAGAGATCTAATTATATGTGTAGTCTCTTCCTGCCATTTCAAATACCGAAACTGAATCAAGAATAGAAAACCTGGGGTGCCTTGGGTGGCTCATTCGGTTAAGCAACTGACTCTTGATTTTGACTCAGGTCATGATCTCAAGGTCTTGAGATCAAGCCCCACACTGGGCTCTGTACTGAGGGAGCACTGAGCCTGCTTAAGATTCTCTCTCTCTCCTCCCCTCCCCCAGTCATGTGTACATGTGTGCTCTCTCTCAAAAAGAAAGAAAGAATAGAAAACCTGAATATAACACAATGCTCATTAAAAAAGTTGAATCTGTAATCAGAGATCTCCTCTCAAAAAAAAGGCCCAGGGCCCAGATGCTTTTTCAGATGAGTTTTGGTCAGCTTGGACCACTGTAAGAAAATACCACCAACTGGAGTCTTAAACAAAAGACATTTAGTTCCCACAGTTCTGGAGGCTGGAAGTCCAAGATCAAGATGCTGGCATGATCAGGCTCTTGGTGAGGGCCCTCTTCCTGGCTTGCAGGTGCAGGGGGGTATGAGGGGTTGTGGCACAGAAGAGAGAGAGTACACATTAGCTCCCTAGTCTCTTCTTCAATGAGCACTAATCCCATCATAATGTTGCTGTGTGGAACCACCCAGTGACTTGACCCCACACCACAGCCTTGCATGTGGCTTACTTCTCAAAACCACTAAGTTCTCTCTGGACTTTAACACTGATGATCACCATTAACTATGTTTCTGTACAAATAAACAGTACCTGGAAAAGTCACTTTGTGTCTGCTTTAATTTCAGGACAGGATTCCATGGCTCTGCAAGTTACATGACATCTTACTAAGGTAAGAGAGCATCAGGCCTTAAAGAAAACTCATCAGAAGGTAGAGGGGGGAAAATACACTCTTGAAATCACTACTGACTGATAATAAAGGATCCCAGTAATGGAGTGCACTTCTGTCAAGTAACCAACAATGATTTTAATCAACCAGAGACATATAATTTAGTTGGGTTCTAGAGACAGCTTCTAGACAGTTCCACAATTATCTAGGAATCTTGGCAGCCACTTGGCTTCCATAAACCCATTTCTTCATTTGAAAATGGGGATAAATATAGTTCCTACTCACAGATTATTGTGAGAATTGAAATGAGGCATGGGTGGCACTTAGAACAGTCTCTAAAAACGCAGGAAGTGCTCACAAGGGGGTAAGCAGTGCTACCACTGTTACAGCCACATCACCACCATTTCAAGCTGTGGCCAAGCAGGGAAAACCTAGGGTCATTTGTAAGTCAACAGATAATTGTTCACCAGGATTGGAGGCCTAAATCGTCCTGCTCTATATCATGCTTCGCAGCAAACGAGGTCCCCTCCACTCATCCGTGGACCTGGCCCCTGGGAATCCTGGTTGGGATGTAGAGGAGAAAGAAAAGGCAAGAAATGGCTTATAAATCTTGCTTTCTAAAATGAGGACGAAATTTCCTATTTTACAAACCTAAATCATCTGCCCCATATGCAATTAGAATATACTTAAGATGAAAAATTCAGTTTACTTTTTCACACCGCACTGACGTAGCTGGCAAACCCTGTCTTGCATGGGCTTATTAGAGTTTAGGAGTTTAGGGATTCAGAGTTTGAGAACTCCCACCACTTGGGTCTCTATAACATAAATAGACTCGTCAGAGATCGAATACACTGACCTGTGATGTACACAGAAATGGAAGATCCTCAGGAGAGCAGAGATCAGATATCCAGACCCAGAAAAGACAAGCTCCTACCCACGGCTTGTGGGTGGGAAGAGCCAGAAGGCTCAGATAGGAGTTCATATAAGTTCGTTGCTGATGATACACTCCATCCACTGGGTCTCAAGTGTCACTGGCCATAGAGCGAAAGCAGACCTCTTCAGAATTCTCAGTTGGGAAGCAAACATTCTAAGTGCCCAAGCCGGGGTTTACCCTTCACCTCTACTTGAGTCCCTTCCCAGCCCAAAAATGACTGCCTCTCCTGACCACAGACAGGGGCACACTGCAGCTGGGTGGACATGGGGCTCACTTACTTGTGCAGTCTCCGAGCACACCGGCTTTCCCTCTTTGGTGCTTGTCACTCTGCCTCTATTTCTGGCTCAGATTTTTTTCTTAGCACATCCCTGGAAGCTTCTCATATCCTGCTCACCTTGACCACATACAGTCTGATACTCCCTTTTCTCCTTTCTCCAGCTCTGTACTGGTAACTTTACCAGACTCTTCCAGCATATTGTAGAGCAGGGATGGGGAGGAGCCAGCTGTGAACTTCAAGTCACTGTGAACACCTGTGGAGAACCGAGGTGTGTGTGGTACCGATACCCACCGGCAGCCACCATGTCCACATGCTGTGGCTGAGCCACATCCTACACTGACACCTACCAAGCACTTCTGTGTACTGGGCACCTTGATAAACTTTTCCTCCCCACACTTCTATGGACAGGTACTCTAAGTAGTCCCATCTAACAGACGATGAACTGATGCTCAGGGAGGTAAACTGCCCAGGATGGCTCAGTTCACTAGTGGAAGATCTTTACCTCAAAGCCGGGACTGCCTGATACTTGACCACCATTTTGTAATGCTTCCCACTGGCCAGAGAAGTTAGGACTGGAGTCCTTAACCTGGAATTGACACCAGTTATTTTAAATGACCTTATTCTTTAGTTAACCACCCCCCCCAACTTTTTAACAGAGATGTAGCCTCCGGACAGCATGTGGTTCTAGCCTGTTCAGCTCTGAAGAAAGTGTACAGAGACATCTTAATACGAGGAAAAGATGGTGGACCTCTGAAGTGTGAGCAGATGCGGAAGGACAAACAGCCAGCTGAGGTGAAGCTCCTCGTGGTCTATCTGAGTGGGTCGTTTGAGGTCATCTCTGGACGCTTACTCAAAAGAAAAGGACATTTTATGCCCCCTGAGTTACTGCAGTCCCAGTTTGATACTCTGGAGCCCCCATCAGATCCAGAAAATTTCATCCAAATCAATGTGGACAAAAATCTTTCGGAGATACTTGCTACAATTATGGGAACTCTAAGATAACATGAAAACTGTTTCAGATCAGTGGTCTGGAACAATCAGGCAGAAATTTCTATCCCAACTCAAACTACGTTCTAGTATCTTTGTCAATACTGTATTCTAAATTCTTGAGGTGAACCAACCATACTGTACTGAGATATGTGTGTTTGGGTACGATTCGAAGAATCTGTGGTACTCTTGGCATTGTGCTCTGGCACACTGGGAGGAGACAGGAGGGAACTTTGAAAGTGAAGCTTCACAGAAATTCAAATATGATCAAATATTTGATCAAATATATAGAGGGAATTCTATAATCAATGCTGTAAATCACGACCTTATTTAGAACATTCTTGATCATGCCTGTATTTGGACAAATAAATGAAACTTGGCTATCCTTGGCATCCCCTGGAAATTGGTCCCAGGAGCAGAAATGTACAAAATTGACCGCTCACCATCAAGTCACATCAGACCATCTGCTAATCCTCTCTCCCAAGATAAATAAAAAGCACATAAGCTTCATGGATATAAAAAGTTGCAAAGGTGGAACTTCGATGGATGAAGCATGGAACTCAGTGCCCCAACTGTCCCCATTCATTTTATGGAGACACCATGAGACCAGGCTGGTGTCAGCCACCTGCTTTTCCACTGCAAAAACCATCAGCAGTGGAGTCTAGGGTGAGGAAGGAACACCAGAGCTGCTGTGGCCAAGAGATGAAATGAACCTTCCCGAAGGTCAGGAATGTGTCAGGAGCAGCTGAGCTAGGTGAGGCTGTGCAGGGTGCATTCTGGGCCCCGGGGAGGGCAGCTGCAATCTGGCCAGCACAGGCTGAGTTTCAGCCTGTCCCCCAGAGACTCCAGAAAGAGGCTCCCTTATCCCTCTATCCTGACCGAGGCCACAGGATCCAGCTACTCTATGGGCCACTGATCAGCTCTGGCCAGAAAGTGAGTTTTGGAAACAGTTATCTAGTTTTTTTCACAAGGGCATGCAGTCTGTCTTGGGAACTACAAGTAGAATATGTGCTTGGCATGCCAGGAGACTGAAAGGGCCCTCCTGGGTAGGCAGACTTTGCTTAAGGAACATGTGAAACCTCAGATCTTCCTCTCTGCCTGGATATGAGAGGCATCTCCTGCCTGACTTCAGTCCTCATTATTCAGGGTCCTTCAAGTCGGCCAGTCAACATGCTCAGGCTGGCTGAGAGTCACCCCTAGTCACAGAGGAAAGACTCAGTCCATTGTACTCAGTGAGCCCACACTGGGTACTGGGATGGGCACTCTGCAGGGTTTGAGGATGCAAAGCTCTGGCTCTCAGGTAGCTTACGTGGGGGTGGAAAGACAGGGCATCTCGTCTCCTCTGGCACCGGCTAGAGTTCTCAGTGAAGGCAGTTGCTCACAAAAAGAAAAGATTTTCAAATATCCTGCTGGACAGTCACAGAGGACCTTGAAAAGCCTGTTTATAATTACAGAGGCACAGAATCTATAAATAAAAATACTTTCGCAGTTGTAACATACCCTGAAATTTGCAAGAACGCCATAAAGGAACAATTGTATTCCTTTTTAGTTTTAATTTTACTTAGAGTCGTCCTTTCAGAAAATCATGGTGGGTTTTTCTGTCATGAATATAACACACCTACATCAATCTGTGTTTGTAATGCTTCATTCACAGTGATCCACCTACAGGCACAAGCATCCAGCTGCTCCACTGTGTTGGTCTAGTGTAACTGTGTCCAAGTGTTACACACTGAAACTCATTAACTGATTACAAGTTACTTTCCCTTTTTCTCATTTAAAGGCATCGTATTTACTATTTGCTAGGTAAGTTCTACTACCAATCAGTTTCACTTCAAAGTGGTAAGTGGGGGGGGGGCATTAGAAAATAGTTGTTCAAAAATAAAAAGGAGCACTGAATCTGGTGGGGATAGGAACCAACCACTGCTCAAATCTTCCCCAAGATGGCCACAGGGATGCCAAGGTATGAGCCAGTACTGCCCTCTGGTGGCACCTCAGGGGGACACCGCAAGCACAGGCCACTCTCCCACCCACAAGAACACCTGTGGCAGCCACGGGTCCTGCCCCTGGCTCCCCACCCAGGCCTGACCACCCTTCTGCTCAGCCTCTACGACCTGGGAAGAGGAGGCAGGTGAGACCTGTCTCAACCTGATTTTCTCAACCCTGCAAATAACCATTTAACCACCTGTCCCACCAGGGAGCAAGCTCAGGTTAAATATTTTCCTCTCCTATAAAACACCGCCCGCCTCGTACAATTGGGAGAACAGACATGCACAGTGCAGAGACCCAAACTGACACCCCAACTGCTCGACAAATGTTGGCTCTTGTTATACTCGTCACCCCTGGGAGTCTGAGGGAGTGTGGCCACAGGACAAACTCTCACTCCTGCTTTTTGGACTGTGGAGGAGCTTGTGAACCCCTGCTAAGTACGAGGATCTTGAGTCTTTGGGCTCTGATAGGTCTCCTTCCAGCCCTCCCCAGCTCTTGAGGCCTGACAGGATTCCAAGATCTGCGCACCAGCTTTGGAATCAGGAGGCCGGAAAGGCTGAGCTCCGGACACAGCACCGCCACACACTGAGTAACCACAGGCAAGACACCACTATGGGTGTCACCTCCAGGTGCCCCAAAGGTCCGGGAACTGATACCTGTCAGGCCAGGCCTCTCTAGAGACTGCTCTGATGAGCAAACTACCTGTCAGTGGATGGGAGTGCAAGAAGGGAGAAATTAAAACAGGGTGACTTGGGGCACCCAGGTGGCTCAGTCGGTTAAGTGTCCGGCTCTGCACTGACAGCATGGAGCCTGCTTGGGATTCTCTCTCCCTCACTCTGCCCCTCTCCCACTCATGCATGCAAATACTCCCGAAAATGAACTTAAATAATAAAACAGGTTGACTTTAAAAACAGCATCAACCAGAGATTTTCATTTTCTGAAACTATGCAAGTTTATTCTCCATTCACTCAATAGCAAATCTGGATGTTCAAAATGATTGAAATTACAAAGTATTAACTATAGTATGGGATTGTGATTGCTTAGGGATTACCAAGGAAGTAGAATCTGATTAGATATCAGCCTACAAGCTATAAGCTGTGTTGGGCCTCAATGCAGGGAGGTGTTTCAACCTTTGCAGAATCTCAGGTGTAAAATGTATAGCCTGGTGCTGATTTCCAGACAATCTTCAATCCCTCCAGTGGAGATTCCCCCCAGCAATCTTAGACGCTGTAGAAACTGAATGTCACTTTTTGGGTTAAGGTTGGAAAATCATGGGCCATCACTCAGGAGGACCCAAGACCTAATGGTGCATATCTAACACATACCTTAACTAAGGATCCAATCAGATGGTGCTGGGGGAAATGTCCCCAAATCATGGCGATGGCAGGACCTGCACACTGAAATGCCCAGAGTGCCTAGCAAAAACAATAGCGGGATATGACAGACATCAGGGAATGGTGAGGACCATGGCACGATGGAAAATGCATGCCTTATCTAAATGCAGCCACTGCTCAGCGCTCCAGGTGATGCAAGAACATACGTGCATTACACAGGCTGGGTCTGCTGCTCCTTAGATAAAGAACACACCTTCAGAACTGGGGGGATCGCAGGAAGAGGTCACAAAAGGACTTACGACTTGGACACATTAGGTGAACTAAGGGAGGATTCAAGGAAGCTGTTTAGGAAGTAGGGGATGACTGGGTACCTTAGTAAGGTGAGAAAATGAACTGAGGCTAAAGCTATCATTCATAAAGAAGTGTATTAGAACAGGGAGATACCTGGTTATTTTTGCAGACTGGACAATGTTCATGTTCTTCTCTGTGTGCAGGCACAATTACAAAATGGGTCTTTTGACTTTGGTCACGGAGCATGTAGGTATTCTGCAAGATTATTCAGCAGGACAGAGACCCCACTTTTAGTAGCAAGTCAGCTCCTGGATGGCAGGCATTGCTTTTCTTCCCTCTAATTGTCAGATCATTGTCACTAAGGTCTTTTAGGCCTAAATTTGAAGTAGCTGAGGACACATTTACCTCTTGAACACAAGCAGAGCTCAGAGGGTTTAACTTGAACTTCTCTTCTTAAGAAGTGAGCATCTGGTAGGCTTTCCATCTTAAGTAAGGGTCAGGTTGCTGTAGTTGGTTATACCCTGAGGTCAGAGGGTTGAGTAACAGGGAACTAGTGGATTAATCTCTCAGGATCTATACCACTTCCTTCTGTAGCTGGGGCTCCTGTGGTTAATCTTGTAAAGACTGCTGAACTGGTTTCTAGGTAGTGGCACCATTTTACATTCCCACCCGCAATCCTACTGATACTTGTTATTTTCTATCTTTGTGATTACAGCCATCCTAGGGGATGTGAAGTGGTACCTCATTAAGGTTTTGATTTGCACTTCCCTAATGATGTTGAATATATTTTCCTGTGCTTATTTGGCCATTTGCTTATTGTCTTTGGAGAAATATCTATTCAAATCCATCGTGCCTTGGGTTGTTTTTCCTCTTTTTATTGTTCTGTAAGAGTTCTGTGTCCTGGATACTAGATTCTTAACAGATACACAATCTGCAAATAGTCTCACCCATTCTCTGGAGTTTGTTTACTTATCAACTTTGAAGTACAAAAGTTAGAGTCTGCTGAAGTCGAACTTATTTTTCATCGGCTGCTTGTGTTTTGGGTGTTGTAGCTAAGAAACCACTGCCTAGTCCAAAGTTATGAAGATTTACACCTGTTTTCTTCTAAGAGCTTTATAGTTTTAGCTCTTACATGTAGGTCTTGGATCCATTTAGTTTTTGTATCAGAGTATGCACAGGATCCCAGGTGATGTACATGCACAATGAAGTTGAGAAGCACTGCCTTCAATTACTAATAAATTCCCATTTCCCTTTAAGTAAGTTGTTCTAACCGTGGCAGCATATTACAGTCACTTCAGCTTTAAAAACTTATGCCCGAGGGGCGCCTGGGTGGCGCAGTCGGTTAAGCGTCCAACTTCAGCCAGGTCACAATCTCGCGGTCCGTGAGTTTGAGCCCCGCGTCGGGCTCTGGGCTGATGGCTCAGAGCCTGGAGCCTGTTTCCGATTCTGTGTCTCCCTCTCTCTCTGCCCCTCCCCCGTTCATGCTCTGTCTCTCTCTGTCCCAAAAATAAATAAATGTTGAAAAAAAAAATTTTAAATAATTAAAAAAAAAAAAAAAAAACTTATGCCCGACATTACCCACAACAGAACAATTCCACTTAGTCTGGAGCAGGCTTATTTTGTCACCTCTACAGTTGCTTCTGATGTGACACCAGGGTTGGAACTGCTTCCTCTTCACAGATTACGGATTTCACCCGCATGCCTTTGCTCGGCTGGTTTGCACCTACTGTCTGCTTTCTATGTGACGTTTGGATTTCCAAAGGTACCACATTAAGACTGGGATTGGTGGTCACAGTGCGTACAGTACACGAGACCGTAAGCTTAGTGTCTGGATGGGACACAAATCACATTTTGATCACTGAAAGATATTGGCCATACTGAGTGGCAGGATATGCAGACAGAGTGGAGGTAGGTATGAGAAGAGAAAATAAAGAACTTCAAGACTGTTGTGAGAAAACCTAAGATCTCAGGTTGGCCAAGAACACGGTCTACAACTAGCTACATTTTAACATCTAGCTGCCATATTCTGTTTGAGGCATTATTTGTCTTTGTTCCTTTTCTTTCTTTTTTCTTGAAAGAGAGGAATGGAAATTGTCAGAACTCTTGTCTTTCCGCTGCAAATCTAGAACCACAGAACCAATTCAAATGGGTCAATGGCCTATACATAAGAGCTAAATTTCTTGGAAGAAAACACAGGAGGAAAATCTTCACGACCCTGGATTTGGCAATGAAGTCTTTTTTTTTTTTTTATTTGTTTTTAAGTTCATTTACTTTGAGAGACAGACAGAGAGCATGGCTTGGGGAGGGGCAGAGAGAAAGGGAGAGAGAATCCCAAGCAGGCTCCACACTGTCAGCGCACAGCTACATGTTGGGCTCGATCTCATGGCAGATCATGACCTTGAGCCAAAATCAAACGTCAGACACTTGATTGAATGAGCCACCCAGGCGCCCCTTGGCAATGGATCCTTAAATATGCCACCACAAGCAAAGTGACAGAAGAAGGAAAAGAAAAGATAAACTGGACTTCACCAAAAATTAAACACCTTTGTGCAAAAGGCATTATCAAGAAAGTGAAAAGACAACCTGCAGAAAAGGGGGAAAATATGTGCAAATCATATCTGAAAAGATTTAATATCCCGAACATATAAAGAACTCCTACAACTCAACAACAAAAAAACAGAATTAAAAAGGGACAAAGGGCTTAAACATTTCTCCACGGACAACATACAAGCGGCCAATAAAAAAGCACAAGAAAAAATACTCATCATTAGTCCTTAGGGAAACGCAAGTCAAAACCACAATGACATACCAATTCACACCAGGAAAATGGCTGTAATTTAAAAACAAACAGAAACAGAAAATACAAGTGCTGGCGAGGATGCAGAGAAAACTGGAACCCATACACTGCTAGTAGGAATGTAAAATGGTGTAGCCACCGTGAAAATAGGCAGTTCCTCAAAGTGAAAACTGAAAATTACTATACATGACCCAGCAATTCCACTCTAGGTATGTATCCAAAAGAACTGAGACTCAAACTGATACTTCTATACCAATGTTACAAGCATTATTTACAATATCCAAATGGTGGAAGTGTCCATCAACAGATGGATGAATAAAGTGTGGCCTGTCCATACAATGGAGTGTTTGTTATTCAGCCACGACAGGGAATGAAGTACTCATACATGCTACAATATGGATAAACCTGGAAAACATATGAAGGGAAAGAAGCCAGACCCAGAAGCCCAAACATATTATGTAATTCCATTTAAATGAAATACCCAGAAGAAGTAAATCCAGATAGAAAACAGACTAGTGGCTGCCAGGGTTGTAGAGAAATGGTTAAGAGACTGCTTAATTAATGGCTATAAGGCTTCCTTTGGGGGAGATGAAGTTCTGTATGATTGTGATGGTTGCACAACACTGTGAATTTACTTAATACCAGTGAACTATACACTCTAATTGCAATGAATTTTATTGCATCTAGATTATCACAATTTTTACCAAACGAAACAAAAAACCCAAACCACAGGCTTTCCCCACAAAGCAGAGCCTGTGTCGCTAACCTTATTACCATGCACTAGGACAGCAGACCAGAAAAGGGGCTCAGTCAAGTGTACACAGTTCTTCTACAGTATTCTACACATAGGCAAGTTACTACTTCTTCCTTGGGAAAGAGTAAGCATTGAAGAAAATTGTGCTCCTCTAACATTTTCCCCCTTCTGGGATCATAGTTATGGTAAATTAAGATAGTTACAAATCCTTTGACATTCTACACATCAAGAAGTGGGGGCCTAGGACCGTTAAATCTGGCCAAGCTAAGAATGACCATTAAAATATGGGAGAAATGACACTAGACCAACTCAGGGCCCAGACCTTTAATAACTGACAGCGTTCATGTCTCTCGAAATACTTGATCTTGAAACCTATCAACCATGTTGTAAAGAAGCACAAATACTCTGTGCAAAGGCCCACATGCACAGGAGATGAGACCCCGACCACACTCCCAGGTGAAAGAACATAGGAATTAAACACCGGTGGCAAGAAGTTGTCCCGAACGTAAATACCCCAGCCCCTGTGCAGTTGCTCCAGCAGCATTCACCAAGTCCTACCCAAACTGTGGGGTAGTTTGTTACAAAGCAGTAGACAACACAGCACAGGGGAAATTCCCTTCCCTCTCAGAGCAGCTTTGGAAAAAGGAAAAAAAAAAGCTAGCTTGAATACACAGAAGTACTTCAGCACTGACCTTTTAAGGAAAACTACTGGGACCTCTAACGTGTGCCTCGCTCTGTTTTAAGCACAGAGTGGCAAGTAAGACACACTGGTGCTGTGGATCTGGGACAGGCTACGTGTCAATCGGGGAATCTGAAATACAACAAATGTTCACAAGTTTAAATTGGAATTACAATCTGAGCGCGTGTTTCATCGCTGTCCAGCTCTGCAAGAAATCTCAACCTCATCCTCTTCCATCACACAAAAGCTGTGGGGCGGGGGGTGCTTTTGTTCACTCCTGAAAGGGCTGGCCACAAAAAAAAATTTCAGAGGGGCTGGAACGTACCACTCCTAAACAAAGGAAGGGAATATGATGGCTGGAGAGACAAAGAAAGCCTTTCCCTCACACTTCAGCCTGTGTAACAAAGGGGTGCGTGCGTGTGTGCTTGCTTATTTATAAAACCTATTCTGGGGGCGCCTGGGTGGCTCAGTCGGTTAAGCTGCCGACTTCGGCTCAGGTCATGATCTCGCGGTCCGTGAGTTCGAGCCCCTCGTCGGGCTCTGTGCTGACAGCTCAGAGCCTGGAGCCTGTTTCAGATTCTGTGTCTCCCTCTCTCTGACCCTCCCCCATTCATGCTCTGTCTCTCTCTGTCTCAAAAATAAATAAACGTTAAAAAAAATTAAAAAAAAAAAAAAAACCTATTCTGGGGATCACAAGCTAGTTAACTCCTTTCTCTTTGTACTTTTTGGTAGAAAACAATTACACCATATTCTCCACCTAAATCAAGCTTTCCCCCACTCCAATCACTTGTACTGGAAGACAAATATGCCGTGGTACTACCCATCTTAAAAGAATACAAAAAGCTAACTTCCTGCACACCACCACCACTCTCCTCGACAGCTGTGCCCCCATTTCTCTGACTCTCTTTACTTCAGAACTCTATGTCTGCTGATACCTCCTTGGTGCACTCTAACCAGAGTTTTACCCTCATCACTCCATAAGACCCTTATCACAGTCCCGAAGGGAGTAGCTCCTAATATTCAAACCAAGACGAGTACGTAAAGCAACACAGTTCATTTACCATCTCCCTCCTTGTGAAAGCGTTCCTTCCTGGCTTTCAGGGCCTCTCAGTTCTACTTTGCTGGTTTCCTCTCATCTCCCTCAACTGGAAAGTAAGAGTAAATGAAGGCTCAATCCTCCCAAAGTGTGTTTATCAACACTCACTCTGCAATTCATCTGGTCAGGATTTCTCAATCTTGGCACTGTAACATTCCGGACCAGATAAATCTTAGTTGAGGGAGCCATCCTATGTACTGCAAAATGTCTAGCTCACAGGACGCCTACAGCAGCCCCAATCGTGATGTCAAAAAAATGTTTCTCCAGGGGTGCCTGGGTGGCTCAGTTGGTTAAGCATCTGACTCTTGAGGTCACGATCTCACATTTTGTGAGACTGAGCCCCATGTTGGTCCCTGTGCTGGCAGTGTGGAGCCTGCCTGGGATTCTGTCTCTCTGCCCCTCTCCTCCTCTCACCAGCTCGTGCGCATGTGCGCTCTCTCAAAATAAATAAATATTTTTTTAAAGAAATGTGTCTCCATGGGGTGTCTGGGTGGCTCAGTCAGTTAAGCGTCCGACTTCAGCTCAGGTCACAATCTCACAGTTCGGGGGTTTGAGCCCCGCGTCGGGCTCTGTGCTGACAGCTCAGAGCCTGGAGCCTGCTTCAGATTCTGTGTCTCCCTCTCTCTGACCCTCCCCCGTTCATGCTCTGTCTCTGTCTCAAAAATAAACATTAAAAAAAAATTTTTTTTTAATTAAAAAAAAAATAAAAGAAATGTGTCTCTAGACATTGCCAAGAGCCCCCTGGAGGGCAAAATCACTTCTAGTTGAGAACCACTGGCCTAGTTCTTTGGCTTTCAATACCAGATATATACACTGGCAGCTACACAACTTGGCCATAGCCTGAACCTCTCGCTTCCAACTGCCTTCCTATTATTTCCACTTATATGTCCTATCAAGTACATCCCACTTAACACATCAAAACAAAACTTCAGATTTATACTCCACCCCATAGATGTCTGTACCTTGTTCACCCTGCTTGACACCTCTCTTGCTCTTAACCTCAGTTTTATTCATCAGTAAATCCAACCTCAAATCTGACTTCTTAATACCCTCCACTGCTACCAACCCAGTCCAAGCCCATGTGATCTCTCGCTCAGATTATTACCTCCTGCTTCCCTGCTTCCACCCTGGTTCCCCTAGCCCATGGTTCTCACCTAAGAACTTGTTAGAAATGCAAATTCTCCTCCAAACCCAGAACCAGTACATCAGAACACCCTGAGGATGGGACACAAAACCTGTGGTATTAAGTCTTCCATATCTGAGGCCACCCCCCTCCCCTCATGTCTCCAATCATATTCCCTACAGCACTGTCTCCCTTGCTCACCTTGCCCAGGTACACAGAACTCCCTGTGTTCTATAAACACTCAGAAAGCTCCCATCACTGGGCCATTTCATTGGTTGTCCCTCTTCCTGGAAAGTTATTCACCCTCGCAGGTCACCTTCATGTCTCTATTTAAATGTCACTCTCAATAAATCCTTCTCAGACCACCTACATAAAATAACACCTTCTTCCTGAACTAGGCTCCTTACTCTGCTTAATTTTTTTGCCAGAGCACTGTTACTACCTAACCAAGCTAAATGTATAGGTTCTGTTTATTGTTGTCTCCCTACATTCTCCTGTGTAAACCTCAAATGGACATGTTTTATTTACTGCTATACTCTGAGCAACTAGAAAAGAACCCTATACTTAACAGATGTCCAATAAATGTTAACTTTCTAAGGCAATGGCTGCCTGTGGTTGATTAAAGGAATGATACAAATGTGCAGTCAAGGAAGAACATTTAATATTACTTAAGTAACGAACAAGATTTCAGAGCAGAAAAAAAACACATTAAAACAAAACAAAACAATGAAACAAACACAACAACCCAAACCCAGAACTGTAAGGCAAACGAGAGGGACAGAGTGCAGCAGTTGACACTAAAATTAATCACTTCAAATTAATCACTGGTGAACAAGGCTTAGGAAGACTTCAGATCCGAGACCAGAAAGAACGGCAGGTAGGCTTTACATAAAGCATGACGACAGATAAAATACAAGAAGAGAAGAGAGTACCATGTGCAATACCAGAGAAGTGCAGGTTTGCTAAGGACACTTTTCCCAAGGTGTGTTCGGTGAGAATGGATTAGACAACTTTAAACAGATTTCTTTAATGCAGGGCTTCCTGGTGATGTTAACATGTTTAGTGTTAATCTCTAAGAGAGGAAGTAGAGTATGCAGCATTTCCCTGCCTTAACCACACAATCTTGTGTTTTGTACAAGCAGAGACATGCAGCCACCCTTAACTTGTATTACTGTTAGTGACATTTTCATCCGTCTTATTTTGTTGTAATTTGCCTACTGAATTAACATAGTAATAATGTCTCCCCAAACAAGACTCCTTTCATTCGTATATTTAAGCAGAGTCTGCCGCTCCAGTTCTGAACACACAGAGGCCAACTGCCATTTATCTGACTGTTCAATATTCTCTACACTTTGTTTACAGTACCACAAATCTTCCACTTGGGAAATAAGATTCTGAAATGTTATCTTCACGATTCCATTATTTATTCAATTTGCAATTAATAACCCAATATGAGAACAATGTAAGCCTAAAATATTTTAAGTGTTCTTAATGCTTTTGAGAGTTTGTAAGTATTTTGAACTCCTAAAAAGGTATTTAGATCTAAAACATATTAGAACCAAACAACAACAAGATAGTACCATCGCAGCAGCTATAAGGTACTCAAGAGATCACCCAGTCCGGTGTGCTGAACAGGCCTCACCAGCACTTTTACAGCAAAGATATCATGATGTCTTTACTCAAAGTCAAATAACAGTTAGGTACCAAAAGCAGCAAGCAGAGCCCAGGTCACCTGACATCCAGTTGGTTATCTTTTTAATACACAATACAGTGTATACTCATTTTAAATGGGGAAACTTAAAAACTGATAAAGAATGATTTAAGTGTGATAAAATCTGGGGTAAATCAACTTCAGTAGTCTTGAAGACATCTTTTTCTATCTACAAAAGAGGCAAGACAAACCAAGTGTAAAAGCTAGAGATTTATTGTTATTTTGTGATTAATAAATTGTCAAATTGGTTATGACACTACCCCACACTGTATACCACCATTCGCCAGTACAAAAGTTTCTTGACCACACTGAGGCATAAGGCAGAGAGAGCAAAGACACATGAATATCATCCTTAACAACGTCCTCTAGTCCTGCCTCTCCCTTGATCGTCATTCATGTTTTCCTTCTGGGGAAAGTGTCAGAACTGTGCACGGGCTGGTGGGCAACCTGGCCTCTTGACCTTTTTTAATAGCAAGCAACTTACAGAAGTAATGGAATTCAACTTGTATTTCCCTTGATTTTATTGGTCTGAACTCATTTTAGGTTACTTTAACATTTTAATTTCCTGTAACTGTACATGAGAGAATATAACGACCTAAGAGAATACTGAACCAGAGTCAGCCAAATATATTACTGACCCCAAAGTTATGTTTTAATTGGTCCTAAAGGAATGTACCACACCCCAACAGTTTGAGAGTTAGGCAAACAGAACTTCTTTGGGGAGGGAAGAAAAAGGCTGTAGAACAACAGCCCAATGAATTCAACATTGTTAAAACGGCTCTTTGTTTTTCACCCCTGAATGATACCTCTTTACTACACTATATGCACAGAAATCCTAACAGAATCTTGGTTGCCAGTACTATTTAGGCTGGCCCACTCCAGGAGAGACCCCCACCCCCCGCCCCCAGCTCCCCTTCTCTGAGGCTCTGAAAAGCACATTATTTAACTATTTCTTAATAGAACTACCAAAACACTTCAGAAACAAGTGGCTCACAAATCATTTTAAATTTATGTATTGCCTGTGCATGAGAAAACTGATAAACCCAAAAGATAGTTCTATTTTTATATGGCAATTAAAAATAACTGAAACATCAAGACACTTTCAGTGAAAGCAACATTTCAATTACAAATCGTAATGCCTGTTAAACTACCTATGGGAGAAGCTGAAGAGTCCTAGGCAGATGCACTTTTGGGCTGTACTACAGTGCCCCTTCAGTCTGCGCAAAGATGAAGGTAATTTACAGTCAATCTGTGAATGTTGACACAATGTTACATTATGTTGTCTGTACAATTAAATGTCCTTAGAGAGATAACCAGAATCAGCTTTTCTACTATATTTCCAACAAACCTAACCGGCACTTTTGCTGAGAGATATTTATCAAAGATGCTGTAAGATTCTACACAATTAGGAAATACTCAGCTTTAAAGTATTTCCTTATCTCCGCTTTTTTGGTTACAAGTGCTTTGTTCAGATAATCTATTGCAGTATGTTTCTAGAAATGCAATCCCAAATGTGCATACTATATTGTATACAAATAAAGCAAAAACTCTCAGTAGTATAAATCTTACAGCATTTTGTTTGCAAAACTACATGCCAAAGTCACAATAAGCAATATTGTACCACAAATTATAGAGCGCAAATGATTTGCTTCTTTTTAATGCTTTTATTCTACATAAATTACTACCATAGGCTAATGTTTAAAAGCAAATAAACTGGACAGATGCAGGACAAAAATCTGTTCACCCAACTATAAAAGGTGATGTTTTTTTTTTTTAAAAATTACAATAAATGCAGAGTGTTTGATGCATGCAGTAGCCTTAAATGAAAAAGCATTGATTCCCACCGTTAAAAAAAAAAAAAAAATACAGAGAAACCCACACATCTTACTGCACTCCACCTTAAAATGCATCATATTGGGTTTGTTTATAGCACAGAATTCCAAGAGTCAAAATGAAATAAAGCGGGTATTTTAAAGATTTAAGAGCCGTTATCAAAAATAAATTACATTTTCTCAAGATACAGAAATGCTGCTATGATGGCTGGGAGCCCAGTAACCTTTCAATAGCGGCATTGATATCACCTCCTGTTGCTATTAGCGCTTGCAAGTTTGCTTCACGGTTCAAAAATCCCATTGCACTGAGCTGTTCCAGTTGTTGCTGAAATCTGACTTCTGGATTCTGTAGCTGTTAAAGGGAAATAAAAAAGAAAAAAAAAAACTAACCAGAACTCTAAGGAAAATCAGTCCGTGTCACACCTAAATAAATTCTAAAGTTCTAATTGCTTTCTTACAACATATGCTGCTCTACTAGGCTATAAAAGCACTGGCTCTCTTGAAACATGGTCAACATATTTAAAAGTCCATTAGCACTTAATTTTGTTACTTTAAATAGTCTTATTTATACTTAAATGATCCTGTCAGATAAAGCACAAAACTCTGCTTTAAAAAAAAAAAAAAAATCGCTTAATAAACATCACCCATTAGATATATTTAAGAAGCTGATAAATATGCAGGAAACGTAAGTATATATACAAATTAGTTCAGAATTAATGATTTTATTTTGTACTTATTGCCAGTGTCCTCACATACACAATTCTAAAGTTCGAATGTGGCTTAGAATGGGCACCGGATGCCTGCAATGGCCAGTCACGTGTCCAGGACAGCTCGAGGTCCAGGCCCACGGAATACACAAACAGCTGCACCAAATCTTTTTCCAGAAATGAAGACAAAAATACACAAATGATCAATCAATCCTGGCTGATGTGATAATTAATGGGGAGGCCTGTAGATTGTTCAACTTCTATAACAATTCTGTCCAATACCTAAAATCTTTTCTTCTTAATAATTCCATCAATATTACACTGAGCCAGAGGCCATATATTGGGAATACAAATACTTCCATAAGACAAAACCCTGTCCTGTTTCTTTAAAAGGCTTAAAATCAGAAAGCATGCTGTATTACTGCCATGCAGAATTATGGGGGCAATCTACTGTAGCGGTTTGAAATGGCTACCATCTTTGTGCAATGGCAGATTCTTAGTAAAGCTAATAAATGTTTCTAGATATAAGACATTATCAGAAGTCTACATTTTTAAGCCGTATTTGTGAGGTTTACATATGTTACACAAGTTCCCAGAGGAGATGGTAGTGGGTAAGGTGAGGTGGGATTTTTTTCTTTAAGTCAAAATACAAGGACTAGACAGAACTGTAGTTACCGTAGGTTTAGGAGGTATTTGGGATAATCAAGTGTATGTTCCTCCCTGACAAACTTTTATAAAATACAACAAATTTCAAGTGATTTCCAAAGAGGGACTCTAAAAAAACGCATTTTTAAAGGCAACTTCCAAATAAGGCAAAGTTGCAGCATTTCTTCCCTACAACTTTAACATTTCATTCAGTGTCTAATAGTACACCCAAGTCATTCATTTTCGTAATGCCTGTTTTATAAGAGTGTGCTTTTTATGACATTCTAAACCCCGGAGGACTGTCTCTGTTTTTGGTTGTTTGTAGAAATTTCTAAGTTTCCAACAAGGAATATAAAATGTGAGCAGAAAAGAATCTTTACCTGAGGATTTACTCCAGCAAGAGCCTGCAGCATTTGTTGGATGAACTGCTGGTGTCCAGGTTCAGTGGCTCCTGTCGTGGGACTTGGGTTGTCACCAGGCGCAGAGTTAGACCCGCTGCTTCCTGAAGAGCCTCCAGTGCCTCCTAATGCCCCCAGGCCAGGAGTAAACCTAGGAAAGCACAAATTGGTCATAAACCCTAAGCTCCTGCAACAGGAGGCCAGACCAGGCCAGCTGATGGTAAGCTGTTATCTTCTTAAAATGAGCATTTTCAACTTTGAAAATTAGGTCTTGAAAACAATCCCAACAAAAATAGGCACAACGATACCGAAGTATGAAATGCTCAGAGAGAAGAAATAACCACTATGCACTTTCAAAATCGCCCCCAAATAAGCATACCCTGGGATGAGGCCAGGGGCTTCCGTTGCTAATGTCTGTAAACCCTGTTGAATCTGTAACAAGGCCTGCATCGCTCTAGGATTTGACATTGCTGATAATGTATCCGGATTCTGCATCTAAGGAAGAAAGAAAACAGGTGGTTAACAAGGGAATTAAAATCAGTGAAAGTAAAATTTAAATGTTTCTTTGCTGTGTTTCTGGAGAAAATTTACAACCTTACTCCCAGACACTGGTAATCCAGAATTTCTTTCCCCAAATAAACACAAGCACCTCCTCCTTGACAACAAACCTAGTATGCAAATCATTAACTGACCTCCTCCCAAGTCCAGCATGAAAGCCATTTTTCATAATGAAAGACAATCAGGAGCTACGCTCCCAAAGCCACAACTGTTCCCTTTCTTCAACAGAAGATAGAAGTGTTATTTCTAAGAGACAACCTCCAACTGCACAAGTTTATTTAACATGGTAATATGGTGAAAGCCACCTATTCCTCCTGACCAAGCGTTATCTGTTGCCAATGTAACAATTTTACCAGTAAGATACACTCTAAAACCATAGTTCCAAATTTGAAGTTAATACGTGTGTCCTGAGAGTTCAGCTTCACTACTTCCAAATACACACCACCTGACTGACCAAAAAAGATAGGCTAACATTAACATCATTACAATAGATCAAAGACAATAACTAACCTTGGATAATGGCTTACAGGCCTGAGATCATTTGTATGTTTAAAAGCCCTAGAACTACCAGTTTCAAAACACCAAGACTGACTTCTCTTTTGTCTTTTTAAATAATAAAATACCATTCCAATCTCAAGTATTTTTTTATAATAAAACCTTCCTTATAGAACAACTCTGCCAATTTTAATCTTGCTAATTCCGAGTCTGAGGAAATGAGATCTACCCCTCAAAAAGAGACATTCCATTAATTTGAGGAATTAAAACATTACAAAGAAACCAAAGCTGTAAAATAGGATAGGGTAGTGCTCCTTCCCATTACTCGAGATTAGTTAAACCATAAAGCATAACATGACACAATGAAGCACTTCAAAGTTAGTAAAGTGAAAGGAAATGGTTTATGGCATTAACGAAGCATTCAGAATCCTAAATCCTCAAAAGCAAAAACAAAATGGTCCTTTCCTCAGAATTTATGTTTAAGAAATATAAGCAAAAGGTCAGCAGTGAAATGGGGCTCAGTTAAGATCAAGCTGAATTCTCTGTGAATTGACAGCATTATCAAACTAACTTCTATGTTTTGCTATCAGCCAGAGAAGAGCAAGGAAAATGTTTATCATCAAACTTTTTCAAGCAAATCATTACCGAAGATAGCTAGCATCTTTTCTTACTCACTTGTTGGAGGAAAGTTGGGAGCTGTTGTCTCATTTGTTCTTGAAGCTGAGGATTTCCAGCAAATAGGGGATTATTCAGCATCATCTATGGGGCAAGTGTTCAAACAATTTTAACTGGAAATATCTGAAACAAGTAATGTACCTTGTTTAATAGTCTATCTTCCCCCAAGTGCCTAATCTGGCACTTACAGGGAGGAAGGTAGAACATGAATAAAAAAGGAGAAGGGAAGATACTGTCCACAAGAGGGATCTCCAGAAAAAAAAAAAACAAAAATAAAACAAAAACGAGGCATCTTCTCTCTCAATGAGAATGGTGATTATGATAATGACATGCAATATCCTAAAAAATAAAAACAATCATTTTCTTAGGATTTTCCTTGAGCAAAGGTGAGTATTTGCCCTTAAAAGAAAAATGGGGGTAACTGGCATTCAGGAGGATACATTTTCTGCTACACTGACAGAATAAACATAAGCATCAATACATGAAACGATACATGGCTTGCTTAGACACCTCAACACACAAGTGTTGCACAGAGAACAACCCAGATCTGGAACCACTAAATCTACCTGCCTACTGCAAGACAGCTAATATTAGGTCCAGAAAAATAACACACTGCAGAACAGCAACCAACTTGCCAGAGAAATGGAGCTGCTAGGTGAAAATCAACCCATGACTAGCACCAACAGATCTCTGGGGAAAGTATTAAAATACGTTAAGACCCGAAAGATGTAAATCCATTTGAGAACACCAAGGTTAGCCTCTGGATTTCACCTCACTACCACCAGAGATGAGAAAAGTGGCATACCTCCTATCATTCAAATAGGTGTTAAGAATTAAAGTCAGGGTCAATATTAACATTAATACCTGAAAATAAGATTACAATACACAGCATAACCAGAAACTAATTCTCATAGCTTTGAAAAAGACAAAAGTTTTATCACTTTCCCCACATGGAATGAAAAATCAACTAACAATGATTTACTGATCGCCTATTTACCAGTCCAAAGTCTGGAGGGTAAAGTAAAGTGATCCTTGCCCTCAAGTAGTTAACCATATTTGAGAGCAATTAACTATATGTACATAGTAGAAGTATAGAGAATTCCACTTTCCCTCCTCTGCCTATTATTACAAAGTGGATTATTTAGTTAATTTCAACAAAATAACTAAACAGAAAGAAGCCAGTGTTTTATGGATATATGATATTCATTTCAAAGTGACCAATAAATTCACAATAAATAAAATAATACCTACTTGAGATCAACAAACCTGCTTCTTTATTGGCTCCAGTAAAAAACTTTTTATTACAAACAGATTAATCAAGTTATCACATTTATCTTTCAGGATTCAGGTCATTTAAGAAAGCTTGTCATCTTCTATGGAATCATTCTTTCTCAGAAAATCATATCTCATTTGATTAGGATATTTCTCCTAACTTACCTGACTATACAACAATACAGTTTTTATACTCAGACTTTTTTGAATATCTAAAAATCAAAATCAGAATAAACTGCAAACTTTAAACCTTCTGATAACCAGAGTATGTTGTAAATGTTTCTAAACTGTCTACAGTATCTAATCTTCTTTGTTACCATTTTGCTTTAGAGTTGAAAAAACAATACATGAAAGTGCTCAAATGACTCTATAGTGTTGTCAGGTCAATTAAATGGCTGAGAATGTGCTTATTATTAAAGTCAAAAAACTTAAACGAGATGCACATTCAATGCTAATTAGTCAAATAGACATTTAAAAACATATAAATATGATCACTCAACATATATATTTTTCTACACTCATTTTATTTATTTTTATTTAAACACTTTGTTTTTTTTTTTTTAATATGTTTTATTACTCACTTTCCCAAAGCCTCTGTGTCTGAAGATATTGAATACAGACAACCACAAGAAAAGTTAACCAAGCAGTAAAAGAAAAGCAATGATTGAGAAATATAATTGTGTCCAAAACTCCATCTGTTTAAAATCCTAGAGACTTGGGACATATATGACAAAAAATCACCACCACCACAATCATCAAGAAGTATCCCACACTTATTTTAAACAAAAGTGCTGTGAACACAGTAAGCGACACCATTTAATACTAATAACTCAGAATACTTTTACATTAATAAGAGTATACAAAAACTCACCTAAAAACTTGTTCTCTATTTCCAATTCCACAAACATTAAAGAGGGCAGAAGTTATTGCTGAGGACTGTAACTCAAAGCTATCTGCCATTATGTACTTGAAATCCATAGAGTTCCAAAATTTAGAAAATGAAAATCATTCCATTTGACATAATGAAGAAAGTGATTACTTTTTTAAAACAATTTTTTAGTGTTTATTTTTGAGACAGAGCATGAGTGGGGGAGGGGCAGAGAGAGAGAGAGGGAGACACGGAATCTGAAGCAGGCTCCAGGCTCTGAGCAGTCAGCACAGAGCCTGATGTGGGGCATGAACTTACGAACCTGTGAGATCAGGACCTGAGCAAAGTCAGACACTTAAACCGACTGAGCCACCCAGGCGCCCTGAAACTGATTACCTTTAAAAGCTTTTAGAATTTTGCAAATGGGTATACACTGTAATGGGAAATCTTTAAAATCCCTAATACTCTACACAGTAAATACGAACTATAGATGATCAAGGTTATTTAACAATTCTCCAATGTTTTTCAATTCCAATGATTCTTAACCTAGGGGCCCATCAGAACCACCCAGGGAACTTTGGGGATAGAGGAAGTGCAATGTAATTACATAAAAGCCTCTCAGAATGGAGCATGGTTTGTTGTTGTTGTTGTTTTTAAGCTCCCAAAGTGATCCTAAATGTTCAGCCAAGGTTGAGACCACTAATTCCTTTAGTTACGGTCTCTTCAAAATGAGTTAGAAAATTAGTAAATTAATAAAAGACCATTATACTAACTTCGGGGGCAGAAATTTATAGCAGAAAGAATAAGAACACTGTCCCTGCAAATTTCTGCCTGTAAAATAAACAATATCAGGCTATTTTATAACTGCTATTTTGAACCTATTACTCAAAATCTATGTGACCTAATAAATAAAAGTATTCCAAGAAATGTATTAACACTTCTTAATCACTTTCAAGATCTACATTTCACTAAAGAATATATCTTCCAAAGGGTGAGCAATCTAAAACTTTTGTAGTCATCTCCTAAATCAATATAGGTAGATACAAAGTAAACCTACACTTCTTTCTAGCCAATGAATAGCAGAGATGAAGCTGTTTAATTATATATGAAGAATTAACTTACAGCAAAGAAACAAACTGTCCAAAACATTGAGAGATACAGTTTACCTACTTTTCTACAGCTAACACAACATAACACAAATGTATCAAAATCACAATTATTTGATTATGCAATTTCAATTCACAGTGCACAGTCCTCTTGAATACAATTACAAACTCACCTGTGCAGCAAGGTCAGGGTTCTGGCTTAGGGACTGCATCATGCTTCTCATGTAGGGGGCAGACAACATGTTCTGCATAAGTTGTGGGTTTTCAGTTATTTGTTGCAGCAAGCTCTGCATCCCTGGTGTATTGAACATACTAGCTGAAAGTTTGTTTAAAAAAAACAACACATTGTATCAAAGAAAAGACAAACTAAAGTGAAAGTTTTAAAATATATACTGTGCATAATTTTAGGAACTGCAAATGAGCATGCAGATTCCTAATCAACTGAACTAAAAAAGAATTTTAAAACTAAGATCTCCAAAACCACATGCTCAACATATACCAGTAAAGGAGGGCTTATGATTTTTTTTTTTTTTTTTAAATTTTGAGAGAGAGTGTGCCTAGGTGGGGCAGGAGCAGAAAAGAGGGGGATAGAGAGAATCACAAGTAGGCCTCATGCTCAGCAAAGAGCCCGATGTGGGACTCAATCTCACAACTGTGAGATCATGACATGAGCGAAATAAAGAGTCAGAAGCTTAACCGAATGAGCTACCCAAGTGCCTTACGATTTTAAAAATTCTGGTTGTATGGGGCGCCTGGGTGGCACAGTCGGTTAAGCGTCCGACTTCAGCCAGGTCACGATCTCGCGGTCCGTGAGTTCGAGCCCCGCGTCAGGCTCTGGGCTGATGGCTCAGAGCCTGGAGCCTGTTTCCGATTCTGTGTCTCCCTCTTTCTCTGCCCCTCCCCCATTCATGCTCTGTCTCTCTCTGTCCCCAAAAAAATAAATAAAAGTTGGAAAAAAAAAATTTAAAAATTCTGGTTGTATTTATAATAAAATCACATCTAATGGAAAGGCTAGGTTCTAAAATCAATTTAAGAGGCAAAAACTAGATGTGGTCAACATTGCTACTGAAAAATCCCCATAAAGTGAATGAGTCTTGGCCAACGTTTTCAAACTTTCTCTGAAAGTTTCTTTGAACTTTCTTTGAAAACTACTTTGTTAAACATGTATCCAGATTTTTACTTGCTGACTAGATATACTCAAACTCAAATATACAGTAAAACCTTGGATTGCAAGTAGCTTGCTCTAGGAGTATTCCACAAGACGAGCAAACATTTCTAATACATTTTAACTTGACAGGCGATGTCTTACAATACGAGTAGCACATGATCACAACTGAGCCAATGATATTCTCTCTCTCTCTCTCTCTCTCTCTCTCTCTCTCACTCGCTCGCTGCAGGATTGTGAGTGATCGTCTCCTATGCTTGAATGCTTAGTCTCAGGTCACAGTCAATGTTTGGGAGAAATGAATGATTTTTCAGAAGGTTGGAAGGTACCCACAACCGGCACCAGTGTATTTTTGTCACTTCGAAGCACCAATGGACAGTCCTTTGCTTTTCCATACAAGAATAAGCTTAGAAATGCTTTGCTTCATTCTAGGTCAGGCTGCCTGCAGATACAGACGCTTTCCTCTGCTGCCTTATTGCCAGTTATATCAAATACATTATATGACAAGAGTTTATTAATACTATACTGATCTCAACATTGATGCCAAGCGTATACAATGGTTCCCATGCAGAAAAAGGTTGAAAAGAAAGGCGTTAAGGAGGAGATGATAACAGTGAATGTTAAGAAGGAAATCATAGAGAAGTACAATGAGGTACGCAAGTGGCTGAGATTGCAAAGTTTTATAAGAAGTCTACGTATGCATCTTGTCTGCAGAGGAGGAGAAAAAGGTGGAGGAATCCCTCATTTCAAATGAAGACTAGGAAGATATATAAAATGTGGGAATCTGCAACATTTTGTAGAAAAGCACACCCAGGGACGCCTGGGTGGTTCAGTCAGTTAAGCGTTCAACTTCAGCTCAGGTCATGATCTCCCCGTTCATGGGTTCGATCCCTATGTTGGGCTCTGTGCTGACAGCTCTGAGCCTGGAGCCTACTTTGGATTCTGTGTCTCCCTCTCTCTGCCCCTTCCCCTACTCACACTCTCTCACTCAAAAATAAATAAATAAACATTAAAAAAAGAAAAGCATCACCCAAATAAGGCAATGTCACATTGCCACAAAATCCTGAAAAGGAGGCAAAAGCAAGGATCATTTGATAGCTGCATGAAAAAAAGATTCCACTAAGCAAGGGGACAGTGATTCTGTTAGTGATAGTGAAAGTGGTCCTACACAACATCCCTCCTCTTGTCTCCCTCACACCAACCACAGTAAGTACAGGTTAATTTGTTTATTTTTCTCTATATTTTGTATTTTATTATATTATGGCATTGTAATCATTTATTTATATGAGTATTTTGGGTTGTGGAACGAATCATCTGAGCTTCCATTATTTCTTATGGGTAAATTCACTTCGATACACAAGTGCTTTGGTTACAAGCATGTCTCTAGAATGAATTATGCTCGCAAACCAAGGTTTTACTGTATTCTCAAACTTATATGCAAACTTAACTCATTGGCTTTTTCATTTCCCTTCTGCCCTCACTCCATCCAGTGTAATTTGATCAGGCTTAAAACATTTGACACTGCCTGTTTACCTTTCTAGTTTATTATAATTCTGCTGGGGGTGGGGGTTGGTAATAATTCTTTTTTTCCTATTTTCTCATGTTGTTTCAGTTAGGTAGGTTATTTTCCACATCCCGGAATCTAAGAGTATTCTAACACAGTAAATAGTGAACCCGATGCGGGACTCAAACTCATGAACCACAAGATCATGACCCGAACCGAAGCTGGACTCTCAACCGACTGAGCCACACAGGTGCCCCAGGTTTTTACACTTTTAAATGGTTAAAGAAACAAAACTATTTTGTGAAATGCGAAAACTATATGTAATTCAAATTTCAGCATCCATCCACATTTTCTTAGAACACAATCACGCTCACTCATTTACAGTCTATGGCTGCTTGTGCACTGTAGACACTGAGTTGAGTAGTTGTGACAGGGGCTGTGTGTGGCACACTCCTGCTGCTCCAGACTGCTGCTCAGTGCACCACAGACCACTGTGACTCAGTCTACACTGATTGCGGTACCATGTTATTATTTTATTTCTATTTTTTACTACCAGTACATACCAGTCACATAACAACTAGAAGAAAAAGGGAGAGCTGGACTACAAACATTGTGCTTTTAAGGCACAATGGAGCATGAATTATTTTATCAAATGAGATGGCAAAATACTGTATTTTTATGCAACGATACTAAAATACAATATACTCTAATGCTGCTAGACTAAGCACTTATCGCAGTATTCCCAACTTGGAGGCAAGCAACAGTCAGAAAAATACAAAATTTAAAATGCAGTCCTCTCATCATAGCCAGATTTCTTTATGAAGTTAAAAAAGTGAAAAATAAGGCTACAACCAAGTTAAGTTTCCAAGTGGCTTGTTAGCCAAACAAGAAAAGCGGTGTATTAGTGGTAAGTGGCATGCTTAATGAAATCTTGATCGCAGCAGCCAAATAAATGTGTCCAGAAAAAATAAACTTGTTTAAATCTATTAGCCTTTCAAGAACAGTTTCTCAAGAGTTAAGGACATGGGATTAATATGGGCTCAGCATCAATATTCAATTAAAAAACAATACAAATTAGGGGTGCCTGGGTGGCTTAGTCAGTTGAGTGTCCAACTCTTGATTTTGACTAAGGTCGTGATCCCGGGGGTTGTGGGATGGGCCCCAAGTCTGGGTCTGCACTGAGCGTGAAGCCTGCTTGGGATTCCCCCACACACCCCCCGCCCGACCCAGCCCTCTCTCCCAATCTGCACCCTACCCTCTCAAACACATGTGCACTCTCTCTCAAAAAAATAAACAAACATTAAAAAAACAACAGAGTCAAAAAAATACTAATTCAATACAACCTGAAATAGAATCAGCTAAGATGTGTATATCTGATAATAAAAACACATGGAGGACTGAAAGGATTAGACAGATACAAAAAGCTTATAAAAATATAAGTTATTTAGAAACTATGGTTATTCATGGTCTCATTCATCAGCAGGCACTCTGGAAAGTATTTTAAACTACGATGTTATTCAAGCAGTAGGAGTATAAATGGTGAACACCATTTCACTCTTGTGAACTGTGTGTCCTAGTTAATTCCATGAATTTTTATCAGAAATATCCCAACTTGCCCAACCACAGAGCAGCAGTTTGATGGCTTGGCAGAGGTAAGGATTTTGTTTTTTAAGAGGTAAAATTCTACTGCAATTTTTTTTTTTTTTTTTTTTAGCTCAAGGCTAAGATTGAAATTCTGAACCACTTAACCACTATTCCCAAACACTGAATGACTTGGGAGATTACCTTTTGCTAGAGAGTTGGTAATGTTTCCCAATGAATCCAACTCAAAATTACAAGGCAAACAGCATGGAAACATGTGAAACTCATACTGTGGTAAAGTCATTTTGACAATAACAGAAATTGCTGAAATGACAAGCAATGCTTTATACATTCTCTTGCTGTCAGAAATTAAAACAAGATCTCCATCCCCACAAATTTGCAGTAGATATGTTCTTAGTTCACACTACTGTTCCCGCATTTTTTTTTTTTTTTTTACCTCAGTGCAAGTGCAAGGAAAATTTCCACATTTCAAAATTCATGTAAGTGTTTGATTAAGGTCCTACCACCTAACCTTCAATTGGAAGTGATTAATCTGCAGTGGTATGCTGAAAGGAAAGAAGAATCTAACAGAATCCTATAAATGCTTCTAACTGATGACTAGGCTATTAAAACCATATACTTCTGGAATAAATAAAATCTCATTACATATCACATTATTAATAGATGAATATACGATTTGGCTTTGACAACAGGAAACAATGAACACCAATTAAGCAAAATGTCATCCCTAAAAAAGAATTCCATTCCTATCATTAATAAATACTTATGAAAAAGTACTACACTCAATTATTACGTTTTTATTATTGTAATGTATTTTCTCTCATATATAATATTCTCTACTTTGTTCTTGGCCCACAAGGCGTAAAGAATTACCTGGCCTTTTGTAGGAAAAATGTGCCGACTCCTGCTCTAAGATTTCCTCACCTTCTAGAATAAGTCCTTGTAGAGTAAGTGTTGAAATCAGAGGACCACCCACTTCTCCCAAAACCATCTTATGAGAATATAAAAACATAAAACCGACTCTGGAAATTTTCAGTAACCCTTCCCACTGTAACACACACAAGTGTTATACTAATCATTACATATTTAAAGCTTCCATTTAAAAGCTTGCAACATGAGGGGCGCCTGGGTGGCGCAGTAGGTTAAGCGTCCGACTTCAGCCAGGTCATGATCTCGCGGTCCGTGAGTTCGAGCCCCGCGTCGGGCTCTGGGCTGATGGCTCAGAGCCTGGAGCCTGTTTCCGATTCTGTGTCTCCCTCTCTCTCTGCCCCTCCCCCGTTCATGCTCTGTCTCTCTCTGTCCCAAAAATAAAAATAAACGTTGAAAAAAAAATTAAAAAAAAAAAAAAAGCTTGCAACATGAAAAGATAACTCCTAAAAGCTACCTGTCACACACACATACACACACACACACACACACACACACACGGAAGCACAAAGAAAAACAGTATAAGAAATGCTTTCATTATTCACATAAGTGAGGACAGCAAAGAAAAAAAGTGTGAGCTGTTAGGAGCCTACCTCCTACTCCAGGCCCCAAATTTGGTGCAGATGAACTTTGCCCAGCAGTGCCACCGGCAGCACTGCTACCAGTGCCCCCCACAGCGCTGTTGGTGCCACTGGAAGCTGATGAACTCTGGGAAGCCTGTGGAGCCCATGGATTGGGTAATGGATCTCTATTTTCTGTACGAGAAGGCTGACTACCTTCACCTGAGGATGTATTGCTCACTAGGGAAGCAAATGGATTCCCACCAAACTGTAAGAAAAGACACAAAAATCATGAAGAATAAGGTTTTGTTTTAAATAACAGACATGGAACTCTTTTTTAATGAAAATCATATTCCCCATATAAAAGTACCCTTCAATCACACACATATGTGTGTTAAAACAGGAGCTCCCCTTGTGCCCAAGCCTTCGGGCCACTGTTATCATCACCTGCTCTTGTGCAGCACTCAGCATTGGTTCCTGAATATCCGTGTACATACGCCGTAAAGCATTGTATCCCCCTGGGATGCTTTCTAGGTTGCTCAAGGCTCGGTCCTGGTTTCTCATCATTTCTTGCATCATTGCTGGATTCCTGGCGAGTTCCAATGTCTAAGAAAAAGATATCCGTATAAAAAGGCACCCAAAATACACATCAATTAATTTAGCTGTTAGCGACCACAGCTGATTTTTACAAGTTTTCTAATTCCATGAATTAGCAGTTTTCAATATTTAAATCGGAAAATTATTTTAAATAATTCCCGTTGGATTTCACCTCAATGTAACATTCAAAAAACATCAAGAAAGAAGCACTTTGTTATTAAGTGAATGCCTATCTCCTGAATCAGATTTTTTTTCTTTCTTAAATCAGCAAAATAATTATTTACAGTGGTCTTTAAAATATAGCAGAAAATGCAAAGTTCAAACAGTCCAAGTTAGTGCATTGTTGAGTTTTCCTGAATATTGGGATTTTTTTGCAGCTTAGCCATCTATAAAAGGCAAGCTCCTTAAGCATAGAAAATTAAATAAGAAATAAGTGCATAATTCTTTAGCTAAATGAACTGAAGTTAACTTTCCACATACTTGTCTCATAATATCTGGATTATTCAGCATATGACTAATTTCTGGATTTCTCTGTATCAACTGCTGCATTTGCGGATTGGCCATAATTAACTGCCTCATCAGGTCAGGATTTGACAGCATGCTCTGGACAAAGGGATTCTCCATAATCTGGACCATCATTTCAGGATTGGACATAAGTTGTCGCTGCATCTGGCTTTGTAGTTCAGAGAAGTTAGTAGTATTCAGACCCAAGCTACTCAGACCTGCAAGCCCTCCAAGGCCACCTAAGATAAAAGAAAAAGACACATAAGTGAAACTCAGAAATTTTATCATTAACATGATTGTGCTAAAATATGAAAATGCAAAACTGACTCAGTCCATAACAGAAAACCATTTTAAAGCAAAGAGAATTCCTATTACTTTCATAAATACGTGTTTGATTTCTGTAATTAAAATTAGCCAGAAATTTATTCACTTTGATATTTAAGTTGAAATGATACAACGAAAATATGAATTTCCTCTGTATGGTATAACACATTTTTGGTCTTTATCCCAGACTCCTGGCACAGAGATCCTAAATGCCTTAGAATTTCCAGAGTGAAGGGAGAGTCTTGTTACATATTATAAGCCCCTTTAGATCACACACCATTTATGCTAAATAACATTTAGGGTGGGGCACTTAGCCTCAGAATGAGTGGTCGCCAGAAAGACCAAGTGACAGAAGAGTTGATACTTCCAGACCCACCCACCAACCTCCAGGAAGGAGAGGAAAAAGGGATAGATTAAAGGCTGAGTTCTGTAAAAACTCTTTGAGTAATGAGATTCAGAGAACTTCCATGTCGGTCAACACTTCTAGGTGCTATTAGGGTGATATGACCAGACCTCCCCAACTCTCCCACATCCCCATACTTTGCCCTATGCTTCTCTTCCATTGTTTATTTCTGAAGTGTACCCTTTATAATAAATTAGTAAACATAAGTAGTGTCTTCCTGAGTTTTGTGAGCCATTTTAGCAATTATCAAACCTGGAGGGGAACTGTGAGACTCCCCAATTTATAGCCTGCAGGTCAGATCAACAGGTGGTCCAGACCTAGACTGGTGTCTGAAGCAGAGGCAGTCTTGGACTAAGTCCTTTAAATCTGTGGGATCTGACACTAGCTCCAGGTAGTTACCATCAGAACTGAGCTACTAGACACCCAGATGGTATTAGAGAATTGGCTGGTGTCAGAGAAACACCCTAGAATATGCCCTATTAAAGAAGAGATGAAAAATATATACTGGGTTATACTTCTAAATGACCTCCTTCCAGAAAACTGGTTTAAGTTTAACAAGTAAACCTATAAACCACCTATAAACTCTGGTTAGAACAGAGCTGTTGCCAATCAAGGAGAGAAAAGGCCAGGACATACAATGGAAACAGATGTCTCTTTAGAGGAATTAAGACATGGAGAAACCTAATAGATCCAAGAAGATGACTGAGTGCTTATCATAAAATGCTAACTTTGTAAAATTATATAACCTACCAAATGCATTCATTCAAGGAAGTCAAACAGGGAATAAGTGCATGGGGTGGGATAGAAGAAGAGGTATGGAAAGAGATTTAGTGGGGGACAGGTAGTAGTTTGAGAGGCAAAATAAGAGTTTCTGCATTTGTTTTCTTTTGTTTTCTGAGGAAACACAAACAGACTAACGTACTTAGAGAACATCAGGTAATATCGAAGAGGAGGGTTGAACACAAGACGTGGAGTTCAGAAGCGCTGAAGGTCTTGACTTAAGAGTCACCAAGACACAGGAGGATAATGTCACTTGGGTAAAATAAGTAGAGTTAAGAGAAGACAAGACAGAACTCTGGAGAACAATAGCGACCAGGAAAAAAAAAGACCCACAAATGAGACAGAAAAAAACCGTCAGAAAATTAACCAGGGAAAAACAGTATCAGGAGTTAAAGGAAATTTCAAGAAGAGACTGGTAAGCTTTAAAAGACTAAATTAAAACAAAACTATGTCACTAAATCTGGCAAGCTAAGTAGTCAATGGTGACCTTATCAAAGGAATTTTCAGTAAATTGATGCGGGAAAAAATAGAGCACAGCAAACTTAGTGAAAGGGAAATACAGACAAAACAGAAAATGCCTCTTCCAAAGATGGCTAAGAAGGAAAGCTAAGGATGGGGCGCCTGGGTGGCGCAGTCGGTTAAGCGTCCGACTTCAGCCAGGTCACGATCTCGCGGTCCGGGAGTTCGAGCCCCACGTCAGGCTCTGGGCTGATGGCTCAGAGCCTGGAGCCTGTTTCCGATTCTGTGTCTCCCTCTCTCTCTGCCCCTCCCCCGTTCATGCTCTGTCTCTCTCTGTCCCAAAAATAAATAAACGTTGAAAAAAAAATTAAAAAAAAAAAAAAAAAAAGAAGGAAAGCTAAGGGCAGTGGTGGCATTCTGTAGCATTTACATCCAGGATAGACCTTGGTGAGAACAGGCACCAAAAACAGGCTAACCTATGATATAGGCTAAATGGAATAACTGATGAAGAAAAGCAACTGAGATAGGAGGAGTAAGAATGAGACTGGAAATGAAGGAAATGGGGAGATATATGGCCTCAAATTAACTAAAAGCTGGTCTGGGCTTCAATTTCTTTGCCTTTAAAATAAGGAAAGAGGAGAGAGATTTACCTCAACAATACCTTTCATGACTCTAAACACGAAATCATTTCATCCTAATCTCTCTAGAATTGTTCATGTCAATAATTTTGCCATCTAAAACATACCAAAAGAAGACACATTCAACCTATGATCATTTTTAGAAAACAAGAGCAGCAAAAATGTAAAAGTTAAGAAAAAAAAGAAAGGCAAATGTGAATCCCTGCCATGCCCTGAAATGTTTCCAACATAGTTGGCAAAAAACTGAATTATTAAGAAACTTTTTCTGGATGAAGCAAAGGTATAATCCTTGATAGGTAAAAACTATATATTTTTTTAAATGTCATTTCAAAGTACTATTGTATTTATCATACAACTTAAGAACTGAAAGAAGCATCATGCCATTTATCTATCTAGTTCAACGTCTGTTAGTTTCTAATACTTGTTTTTCCCCAGCAAAACCTTCCACAGAACCTCAGTATAAAACTAATGTAAGAAAAGTGGTTTTGGGGGCACCTGGGTGGCTCAGTTGGTTAAGCAACCAACTACTGATTTCAGCTCAGGTCATGATCTCACAGTTTGGGAGACTGAATCCCATGTTGGGCTCTGCACTGATAGCAGCGGGGCCCCTTTGGGATTCTTTTTCTCCTTCTCTCTGCCCCACCCCCTGCTTGCACGCTCTCAATAAGTAAGTTAGTAAGTAAGGGGGCCTGGGTGGCTCGGTCAGTTAAGTGTCTGTCTTGAGCTCAAGTCATGATCTCACAGTTCATGGGTTCAAGCCCTGCAGAAAGCTCTCTGATTTCTGAGCAGAACCTGCTTTGGCTCCTCTGTCCCCCCTCTCTCTGCCCCTCTTCTGTGAACGCTCCCTCTCTCTCAACAATAAAAATAAACATTAAAAAGAACAAAAGGGAAAGGGAAAATGGGAGAAGAGAAGAGAAGAGAAGAGAAGAGAAGAGAAGAGAAGAGAAGA
>NW_024412432.1:6762712-6776374 GCF_014898765.1 Herpailurus yagouaroundi | reverse complement strand
GAGAAGAGAAGAGAAGAGAAGAGAAGAGAAGAGAAGAGAAGAGAAGAGAAGGAAGGAAGGAAGGAAGGAAGGAAGGAAGGAAAGAAAGAAAGAAAGAAAGAAAGAAAGAAAGAAAGAAAGAAAGAAAGAAAGAAAGAAAGAAAAAACGGTTTTGGCTGATGCAGGAGCTCCTTAGCCAACCCACTTACTTACTCCCAGGCCCCAGCCCTCCTCTGTGTGTTCAAGACACAGATGCAGTCTGAGTCCTTCACTTTACAAATAAGAAAATTATATTCAGGGGGTTAGCTTATGATCAACAATTAGCTAATCTTCCTCAGATTCAACTATGTGGCAGATCAGGTACACATACACTACATCACTTTCATTATTTTAAAAAAAAAAAGTCACTTATTTACCATTTGTTAAATGCAAACGTAAGCTATCCAAGCGTATCTGTATTCCTAACTACTTTTTTAATACCCACAATTAAAGAAGTAAGTTATAGAAGTTATAGTCATTGTTGTGGAAATGATTTAATGTTTCATTCTATTTTATCCAAAATTACCCTTGGTGAAAAGGAGTTTTTTTTTCCCTATCCCTATAAAATAACTAAAGACACTTACCTAAACCAAAAGGGTTGCTAGTGGCAGAACCAGATGTGGAGTTAGTCGTAGGAGCTGATGACGTGGTAACATTGCTTCCACTGGTATTTGTTTGTTGAGCTGAATGATCCTGAGGCCTAGGAAAAGTAATCATATCATGGTGTATACAGTGGAGCTAATTATTTTTAAAACAATCTCTGAAATTCCAGAATTCTCAGAAATAAAAGTGTAAGTTTTCAGACCAATTCAAATTACAAGGTAAATACCCTGAGATAACAGCATTAAGAACTATAATGAAACATAGTAAAACCTAATACAATTTAAACTACCCTTCAACTGCCCCTTCTCCTCCAGTATATATGCACCTAAGTATTTCATTACTTTCAATCATGATAATGTAAGATATGGAGATAGGTCACCTCACAGAAGAGAAATCAACGACCAGTCACACCACAAAGCTTGACTACATAAGCACCTTTTTAAAGTTTATTTATTTATTTTGAGAGAGAGAGAGACAGCCAGCCAGCACGGGGAGGGGAGAGGCAGAGGGGGAGGGGCAGAGAAAGACTATCCCAAGCAGGCTCTGCCCTGTCAGCCCGATGAACCTCAAAGTCATGACCTGAGCGAAGCCAAGAGCCGGATGCTTAACCTACTGAGCCACCCAGACACCCCCATAAGCAACTTTTTATGTACCTTCTTCTAAGTTCTTGAGGAGGTGGGGGGAGGGGCAGTTCTACTCAGCCTCTTAAAATTGTTAAAAGAAATAAAGAGACCTCACCAACAACAGGCTGAAAAATCAATACCAGTAATAACTTGTATGGATATAATTACTTAATATTATCTTCAGGTAAAAAAATAAAGATACTTTATAGGAAACCTCTTCCATGTGATACCAGTTAAGAGTCCTGAATCACACTCACTGCTTCTTTCATTGATTCTAAGATGTACATTTTTTTCATTATAACGCTTCTGAAATCAAAATCTGTCCTACAATTGCTGACAACCAGTCATCAATTGCCATGCCTGCACATATGTATTCTGTAGGACTTCAAATGAATGATTATACCAGACATGCTGTATTTAATACCACATAAAGTGTCTTCAGAAAGATTTCACCATTAAATGGTACTAGTGAAGTTACTGTGTACACAGAAAAGCACAGAAACAGGAAAAGAAGGAATGAATTTTGTATCAGTGAAGCAAATATTTGCTATGGGGGGGTGGGGGGTGGAAATCTAGCATAAAAATTTGCAGAATGGGCATCAGTAGTTTGGAAGAAATTCCTGGAGAAAATACTGTAGCCATCTTTTATGAAATGCTGTACCACAAACTCCACACAGTACAGAGTTTCATCACATGTGCAAAAACCTGAATGCTTATGAAGTCAAAATGTGATTCAAAAGAATCACTCAATGTGATAGTGTTAGGAAGAATTTAACCAATTTATCTCACGTATATTTTTTCAGTATGTACGCAGAAGAGTGATATTGATAAACTACCATATCCAAACAAGTCTGAAAGAGCTCCTTCACTAAATATAAAAATTTCAAGTGAAAAGAAAACCAACAGATTGATTTTGGCAATATTTTTTCTTAGTGATACACAGTAAAAAGGTCTCTTAAAAACTGATAGTGAAATATGGCTACTCATTTGTGGTTTGCCAAGGAGATGAGACACCCCTGAACTTGTCCAAAAATCTCCCTTAAAACAAAAAGCATAGCTAAAAACATAATTTGTCCTATAATTCATATAATTTAGATATGACTGAATACTGAGGAAGTCCCTAAAATATCAAATGTGTAAGCATCAGCATTATTGAATCACACTCATTTTTTTCTTCTTTAATTTGTTACCAATAGCAGCAAATAAATGAATTTTAAACTATTTGAATAGTAATGGCAGAGAAAGCCATTTAAAGACTGGCTATTTTTTAAAAAGAAATACAACTGATTCTTGAACAACATGGGTCTGAACTATATAGGTCTTATTATACTTGGGGTTTTTCCAATAAAGGCAAAACAGTATTATAAATGTATTTTTTTTTTCTCTAGCTTATAGTATAGTATGAAAGAAGTACATGACACGTATAACATACAAAACATGTGTTAATCAACTGCTGATGTTACCAGTAAGGCTTCCAGTAAGCTATTAAAGTTTTGGGGGAGTCAAAAAGTATAGTCTGATTTTTGACTGCCTAAGAGTTGCTGGCCCTAATACCTGCATTATTCAAGGGTTAACCGTATAAACATTTTTTCAGTTTAAAGCTCCGTGTCTTCTAAAAACATACCTGTTTTGCGTTTTGATGACAAGGTGAACAGTAAGACCATCATGAATTCCATGCTGACTCAAAGTATCTTGATCTTTTAAAATTTTTCCAGCAAATATCAACACAAGTTGGTCAGTATGTGATTTGAAACGTTTAGAGATTTCTTCCTTGAACTAAGTAAAATAAAAAAACAAAGTGAATATTATTACAGGTGTTTGCATAGCACCACCCAGTCTAGTAACTACTGGTACCTCAAAAAGGCCCCTACTACAGATATGGCAGTAATTCAAATGATACAAAGATACATCTTTTCTCTGTCAGTATCTTGATCCTAGTGGGAAATGAGTATTAACATTTCACTCACCTCTAACACCAAGGTTCTACTGTAAGTACACATATCCTATATTGAACTTTCTGCTAAGTCCTAACAGTTCATTTCTTCCCAATATCCTTGTTCTCTCTGTATCAGTGGTACTAAATGTAGTTCAAGCCACACATAGCTGTTACCCAGTTTACAATAATCTATGCCTCAAATGTCCATCTCCAGTCCTGCTCCATTCTAGTTGAATACATATAGAGCCACCGTCATATTCTTGGCATCCCATACTTACTTTCTTCCCCAACTTTTTCATTCAACATTTATTAACAAGAAATATTATCCACACACACACACACACAAAGTATTATCCATATGGCAAAGATACAGAGCAAAAGTCTTTCCCTGAACGAAAACAGTTCCACAGCGTTAGTCAAATAAACCACAAAGTACAGAGAGAGAGGAAGCACAAGGGCAGTTAAAGAAAGGTTTCCAATGAATAAAGAGATTTGGAAGTAGCCAAGAAAACCTGAAGAAAGGATTTCCAGGGACAAGAATAACATGCAAACACAGAAAAAAGATCTTCATACCATAAAAAAACACCCTTATTTACTGTTAGATCAGTCTTTTCTCATATTTTTATAAAAATCACCTGTGTGCTTAGGCTTTACTCCATTGTCCAAATCAGGACATGTGAGTAGGCCAAGGAATTTACATGAACAGACTACCTCAGGGAATCACTCCAAATTTGGAAAATAATTACATTTTAAACCACTCTACCCCAATACCCTACAAAAGTGGGTCTCAACAGATGATGGCACTATCACCAAGGGAAGTTTTAGAAATATAAGGGGTATTTTTGGTTGTCATGAGTGGGACGATGCATTAAATAACTTTTTTAAATGTTTTATTTATTTTTGAGAGACAGAGAGCATGAGCAGAGGAGAGGCAGAGAGGGGCAAGAGAATCCGAAGCTGACTCTGCACGGACAGCACAGAGCCAGACGTGGGACTCAAACTCATGAGCCATGGTGAGATCATGACCTGAGCCAAAGTCGGCCACTCAACCGACTGAGCCACCCAGGCACCCCCACGTTAGATAATTTCTGAGATTTTATAAGATCTTGCAGAAGGCAGGGAAGGGAAAGCGTACAGGGATATAAATAAAACAAGATAGGCTGTATGTCCATCATTGTTGAAAATGAGAAGTTCGGGGGCGCCTGGGTGGCGCAGTCGGTTAAGCGTCCGACTTCAGCCAGGTCACGATCTTGCGGTCCATGAGTTTGAGCCCCACGTCAGGCTCTGGGATGATGGCTCGGAGACTGGAGCCTGTTTCTGATTCTGTGTCTCCCTCTCTCTCTGCCCCTCCCCCGTTCATGCTCTGTCTCTCTCTGTTCCAAAAATAAATAAACGTTGAAAAAAAAATTAAAAAAAAAAAAAAGGAAAAAAAAAGAAAATGAGAAGTTCGTATCACACTCTACCTTTGTGTATGAATGAAATTTTCCATAATCAAGTTACAACATTCAGTGTAAGCAACTGGTTTTTTTTTTTTAATTCATAAAGATAATGCAAAATTATGCTGCAGTAAATATTTTGGAGCTTTTCCATCTGAACTCTCCTTCATTTGAAAATATATGACCTTTAATCCTTTTATCTACAATAAGCAATTTCCAAATAACTAAAAAATCTTTGTTAAAACACCATATCAATAATTTGGCCAATTAACAATTTAACCATTCTCCTATTACTGACATCTCATTTCTCCCTTTGGTAGCTACTAGAAATAATAACAATACAATGAGCAGAACATGTGGTTTTCTAAGGACTGAATAAAAATGTACATAAAATGCAAGTATCAGGCACACTGACGGGTCAATAAATAGTAGCTACTACTGCTCTAGCTTTTTTAATCCTCAATAACTCTGAGATAGATGGTTTTTAATCCTATTTCAGATACTGAAACAAAGAGAGGTTAAGGTTCTAATATGGCCCTCTCCTCTCATGACTTGGCTAATTAACTGCCAGGTTAGGATTCAAACCTAAGTCTGACTTCAAGGACCAATCTACCCAGCTAAACAATAATCTATTTTATATGTAAAATGAGATTAATTTAGACTTGTGTTTCTTAACCTTGAAGAAAATCTTACCTTTTCAGAATCTTTAATATCCTTCCAATGTCATTCTGAAAGTTTGTCTAACCTATAATTATATAGCATTTTGGCATATTTTAGGATCTGAAGGTAAGGTGCCAGACTAAAAAAATACATCTATATTTACATTCTGTCAAATCCCCACTAAAATAGTAAAGGATTTTCCAATGCTTTAAGGAGGTATAACTCACATATCATACAATTTGTCCATTTAAGGTGTACAGTTCAGTGGTTTTGAGTATATTTACAGATATGTGCAATCATCACACAATTTTAGAACATTTTCATCTTCTCTAAAAGAAACCAGTACGCTTTAGGTATCACCTCTCTATTCCCTCATCACTGCAACCCTTAGGAAACCACTAATCTACTTTCTATAGATTTCTCTATTCTTGACATTTCACATAAATGCAATTATATAATATGTGGTCTTTGTAACTGGCTTCTTTTACCTAGCATAATGTTTTCAAGGTTCATTCATGTTGTAGCATGTATCAATATTTCATTACTTTTTACAGCCAAATAATATTCCATTGTATGGATATATGATGTTTTGTTTATTCATTCATCCAATGATGGGCATTTGAGTTGTTTCCACCTTTGGGCTCTTATAAAATAACGCTGCTATGAACATTTATATACAAGTTTTTGTGTGGACATAGGTTTGCATTTCTCTTGAGTATATACCTAGATGTAGCATTACCAGGTCATATGGTAACTCTTTGTCTTAACCATTTGAGGAACTACCAGAGTGTTATCCTAAGTGGCTGTGCCATTGTACATTCCCACCAGTAGTGTATAAGGATTCAATCTCTCCACATCCTCACCAATATTTATTACCTGACTTTTTAATTATAGCCATCCTAGTGGTGTTGACTGGCACTCTCCTGATAGCTAATGACACTGAATATCTGTTCATGTGCTTACTTATATATTTTCTTTAAAGAACTATCCAAATTCTTTGCCCTTTTTGAAACTGACTTGTCTTTTTATTAAGGAGTTGCAAAAATTCTTTATGTAGTCCAGACACAAATCTCTTTCAGAGATAGGATTAGCAAAAAGAGATGACAGAACAAATTGAGACCTTTTAGTCTCAAATGGAAGACAATTTTAAAGCTGGACATCAGCTGGGCACCTGGGTCAATTAATTTTGCAGACCCAAGAGAACTGAACCCTGAACTGGCAATGCAGAAAGCTAATAGCTAGATCAGTCCCCAGCATATGTAGAATTCCCAGAAGACCAATACTGGTACCCCCAGAAGCTGAGGGCAGGGGGTAATGAAGTGAGAGATGCCTAAGGCTTAAAACAATGATGATTACTTCAAAGCCTCAGAAACAAGACACATACTCTAAGCAAGCAATTGCTTTCTCAAGCCCAACAAAAGACTGGAGGATTTTCTTCCTCTCTAGAAAGGGAACAAAGTCCTTGGACTAAAGAACGCACAAGGCACACTGAAAGCAGGAGTACACACTAAAATGAAGATTAAAAGCACACATACTACATGCTCAGTCTTTCCCCCTTCACTTCACATCGATGAGACAATGCAGGGAGGGGGGCCTTCACCATCAGGCAGGAAGACTATAATATTATAGTGTCTCCAAGGAGAATCTAACTATTATAAAAGAAAAAAACTTACAGATACGGACATAAGAGTTCTTCCCAGTTACCCTATAGCAGTGGTACCCAATGGGGGTGAGTGTCCCTATCAACCCTGGGACACATTTGACAAAGTCTGAAGACAATTCTGCTTGTCACAATAAGGGTCAGTACCACTGGCGCCTGGTGGGTAGAGACCAGACATGCTGCTAAACACGCTACAATGCCCAGGGCAGCACCAACAACAAAGAACTATCCAATTCAAAATGTCACTAATGACAAGGTCGCAAAACTGCACCAGGGCTATAGTTCTCAAAGTTCTGTCCGCAGATGAGCAGCATTCACTAATACTAGGTTAACTTGGTGGAAATGCACATTCTCAGTCCCCACCCCATATTAACCAAATCAGAAACCCCAGGGATGGGGCTCAGCAATCTATAATCTAACAAACTTCCCAGATGATTCTGATGTACACTTAAGTGTAAGGACCACTGCCTGCTCTAGGTATAACAGATGCTCCCCAAAATGTAGACAAAGAAACATATTAAATGTCATCAAAAGGATACAACCACACACACATGCAAAAAGTCCTCAACAAATAAGTTGCTAAGGAGGAAAAAGCAAAGAAAAACCTGTAGATGAAATTTTAAGTGCACAAGGAACACTCACCAAGATAGACCATAAATTGGGTAATAAAAAAAAAAACCTGGAGGGGTTCCTGGGTGGCTCAGTCGGTTAAGCGTCCGACTTCAGCTCAGGTCATGATCTCGCGGTTCGTGGGTTCAAGCTCCGTCCTGGGCTCTGTGTTGACAGCTCAGAGCCTGGAGCCTGGTTCAGATTCTGTGTCTCCTCGCTCTCTGCCCCTCCCCCGCTCATGCTTTGTCTCTCTCTCTCTCAAAAATAAATTTAAAAACATTTTAAAAAATAAAAAAAAAAAAAAAAAAAGGAATAAAAGGGAACCACTTAGTGAACAACTGAATGCTTTCCCACTAAGATCAGGAACAAAGCAAGGATGTCCCCCCCTGCCCCGAATCACCACTACCCCCACAATCACCACTACTCTACTCAACACTCAATCACCCCTACTCTACTCAACATAGTATTGAAAGTCCCAGTCGAGGCAACAAGGCAGGAAAAGAAAGAAACAACAAAACAACAAGGCAGGAAAAGAAAACAACAAAAACAAGCAATTTATCAGTCCCTTGCAACGTATGAGCCTTACCCACATCCCACTTCAGAAAGAAATCTCTTTATTTTGGGAGGGAGAGGTAGGGAGAGGGAGGGAGAGGGGGAGGGAGGGGGGAGAAAGGGAGAGGGGGAGGAAGAGAGAGGGAGTGGGAGAGGGAGGGAGGGAGAGAGAAAGACAGCATAAGCTGGGGAAAGGCAGAGAGAGAATCTCAAGCAGGTTCCACACTGTCAAGGTCAGAGCCAGACGTGGGGCTGAAACTCATGAACCAGAAGATCATGACCTGAGCTGAAATCAAGAGTCAGACGCTTAACCGACTTAGCCACCCATGCGCCCCCCCCCAAGAAGTCTTTTTAAGCAAATGAGAAAACAAACCAGACTGACAAAAATTATCTGCAAAAGATCCATCAGATAAAGGACTGTTATCCAAAATATATGAAGAACTAAAACTCAACATACCAATTAAAATACCCCAATTAAAAAAAAAGGGGGCAAAAGACTTTGATACCTCACCAAAGATGATAATACAAAATGCAAACAAGCCTGTGAAAGATATTCCACATCATGTGCTATTAGGGAACTAAAATATAAAACAAGGAGATCGCACCATACTCTTATTGCAAGCAAGGATGTAGAACAGGAACTCATTCATGCTGATGATGTACCATTTGGTTTAGTCACTTTGGAAGACAGTTTGGCAGCTTCTTATAAAGCCAAACAATACTCTTACCATTTGATCCAGCAATTGTGCTCCCTGGTATTTACTCAAGGAAGTTAAAAACTTATGTCCACACAAAAGGAGAAAATCAGAAGCTAAGAAGTATTGACAAATGATAAAAGCTGCAACCTTATGTCCACACAAAAAACCTGCAAAAAGATGTTTATAGTTTTATTCATTACTGTCAAAACTCAGGAACAACCAAGATACTCTTCAGGTGAATAAATAAACTGTGGGATATCCAAACAATGGAATGTTCTTCAGTGCTAAATAGATATGTATTTATAAAATCATGAAAAGACATGAAGGAAACTTAAATGCATATTAGCAAGTCAAAACAGCCAATCTGAAGAGGCCACATACTGTATAATTCCAACAATACGACATTCCAGAAAAGGCAAAATTATGACGATCAGTGGTTGCTAGGGGTTAGGAAAGGAAGATGAATAGGCAGAGTACCTGTCATTACACATTTGTCAAAACCCACAGAATGTAAAAACACCAAGAGTGAATCTTAAAGTACAGACTTTAGGTGGTATGTGTCAGTTGAGGTCCATAAATTGTAACAAATGTACTACTATGGAGTGTGGGGGTGAGGGGGAGCAGGGGTTATGGAACCTTTACTTTCCACTCAATATAAAACTGCTCTAAAAGATAAAATTTTTTGAAAAAAGTAAAAAAATATAATAAATTCATGCTATCATTATGCTAAAAAATCATTTTGTGACAACAGGGAAATTTTGAACTGATTAAATTAAGGAATTATTCATTGGTAAGGCAGGATAATGTATTGATGTCTTTTAAAAAGGCTCCTTATTTTTTAGAGATACATGCTGAAATATTAAGGGATGAAATAATATAATACATGAGAGAGGCATCAAAATGATGAGGAAGAGGGGGGTACCTTAAGGGAAAGTAAGACTGCCTTTAAGATCAACAGTCAAAGCTGAGTACAGGATTCCTGAAGGTGTAACTTATTGTTGTATCTACTCCTTTGACTTGAAATCACCCATAATTAAAAAAATTAAAAATTTAGAAAAGAAAACTAGAACAGGCCTAAAACTTTACATACAGTAAAAAAAAAAAAAAAATCCCTCAAAATAAAACATTTTCAGACACACAAAAACAGATTTTGTTACCTGGCATACACAGACTACAGGAAATGTTAATGTGTTCCTCAGACAGAAGAAAATGATCCTAAATGAAGGAATAAAAATTGGAAAGGATATATACACCAGTAAATCAAAATGAAAATTGGTTGTATAAAGCACTAATAATACAGCCTTGTGTTATAAGAAAGTCAAGTCTAGTCCAGAGGTGCGTTAAATGGAGCTCAACTGTTCTAAGGTCCTTGCACTAACTGGGAAGAAGTACAAGTACTTAACAATTTAGACATTTTATAAATTAAAATGCATAAAATAATCTCTAGAATAACTACTAGAAGAATAGTAAAAAAGGCTTACATCTACCAACCTAATAAAGGGGATAAATGAAATAATACAAAACAAAATTGAAAAAACAGTATAAAACAAACAGGAAAAATAAAAATCAAACAGTATAGTGGTAAATGTAAACCAAATTTAGCAGCAATTACATTAACAGACAGTATGTTAAAAAGACAACCAGACTGGATTTAAAAACAACTTCATGTTGGGACACGTGGGTGGCTCAGTCAGTTGAGCGTCAGACTTCAGCTCAGGTCATGATCCCGCCCTTTGTGGGTTTGAGCCCTGCGTCGGGCTCTGTGCTGCAGCTCAGACCCAGGAGCCTGTTGCGGATTCTGTGTGTGTCTGTGTGTGTCTCTATCTGCCCCTCCCCTGCTTGCACTCCATCTCTGTCTCCCCAAAATAAATAAATATTAAAAAAAAATGTTTTTTAAACAACTTCACGTTGCTTAAAAGTGATATACCAAAACTGTAAAGAAAAAATACAAAGAATGGGTGTAACCAAAGAAAGTTACTGAGGCTATTCTAATCAACAAAACAGGCTTTAATACAAAAGCAACTAGGTCATTTCAACATGCTGAAGTGTTAAACTCACAAGATAAAGCTTTAAAAGTATAAAAGAAAAACAGACAAATCCAAAAGTAGTACAATAAGATCTCAGCACATTTACCTCAGTAACTGATAGAGAACAGGCCAAAAAAAAAAAAAAAAGTTAAAAAGATATGAACATAATTAACAAATGACCTAACTGTAACATATAGAACACTGCACTCAACAAATGCAGAATATACATCCTTTTTAAGTAAATTTATAAAATTAGACCATATACTCTGCCATAAAGCAAGTCAACATATTTCAAGTTAAACCAAGCATGTACTATGACCACATGCAAATTAAACACTATAGTGCAGGGGTGCCTGGGTGGTTCAGTCGGTTAAGCGGCCAACTTCGGCTCAGGTCATGATCTCGCGGTCTGTGAGTTCTAGCCCTGCGTCGGGCTCTGTGCTGACAGCTCAGAGCCTGGAGCCTGCTTCATATTCTGTGTCTCCCTCTCTCTGACCCTCCCGTGTTCATGCTCTGTCTCTCCCTGTCTCAAAAATAAGTAAACGTTAAAAAAAAAATTTTTTTTAAACACTATCGTGCAATAAAATAGTACCAACAAGAGAAGTCAATAAAGTTCTGGTACAACTGTAAAAGATTTCCTAAGTGGTACCCAAAAAGATGTAACCATTAAAAAAAAAAGGCAGGGGTGCCTGGCTGGCTCAGATGGTTAAGCACCAGACTTCAGCTTGGGTCACGATCCCACGGTCGTGGGTTCAAGCCCTGCGGCGGGCTCTGTGCTGACAGCTCTGAGCCTGGAGCCTGTTTCAGATTCTGTGTCTCCCTCTCTCTACGCCCCTCCCCTACTCATACTCTGTCCCTGTCTCTCAAAAATAAACACTAAAAAAGAAAAGGCAAAATAAATTGAACTATCATTATCAGATAAGCAACAGAGAGAAAATACCTAAAACACCAACAATCAAGAGAGCTTGAATCCAGACTTCATACAGGACGTGTACAAATCAACAAGTCAAAACCCAATTAAAAAATTATCAAGAGACTAAAACGAGAACTCACAAAATAAAAGCTAAATGGCTAACACACAGGAAAAGGTACTTATCCTAATTAATTAACAATCAAGTAACTTCAAATTAAAACCAGTGATACATTCACAGGATGATTCGACTCAAAAGGCCAGGAAAGTGTTGTAGAGGATGTGGAATCCACATACATTACAGGTAGAAACATAAATTGGTATGTTTTGGAAAAATATTTTGAAGTAGAAGCTGAACCTATGCTTACCCTACTGACGCAACAATTTCACTTATGGTATTTTATCTAACAAATTATGTGTCCACAGGTACACCAACAGACATGTTCAAGGAAGCTCAAACCAGTATTCTTTGTTATTAGCCAAAAACATTACACAATCCAACTGTGCTTTAACTACAGAACTGTGGTATACTTAAGATATTACACACAATGACAACAAATGAACTACAGCCACATGTCATCATGGATCCCTCAATGCAGAGCAAACCCAATCACAAATAAAGATAAATTGTGTGATTTCATTTATATATAAAATTTTTATAAAGGGAGAGACAAAATCCATAATGTCAAAAGAGAGGATAGTAGTTACCTCTGGGAGGTGGTGGCTGTAAGGGATCACAAGGTGACTTCTGCGGGATTGGACCTTTGTGCTAACACATGGAACTGTACATTCATGATGGGTGCATTCTTCTGTACTATACATCAATTAAAAATAGGTATAATAGTTGATTGTGAATACCCTACACTAAGAAACAGAAAGAAATCAAAACACAGGAGACCAATTTTCCTGGGCACTCCAATTTCAAATGACTCAACTGGCCAGGAAGCTAACATAACTAACATATATACCTTGTCTGTGGTAGGTTATCTGAAAGGAACTGAAGATGAAGATGCTCTAGTTTTAGGTAGTGGACCAGATACAAGACATGGAAATCACAACAGAGACGATCACCCCAAAATAAGACATGGTGTTGCCTGTGAGCATCATATCTGGCAGAGACAGTTAAGACAGGTGATACAAAAGAGCCATAACCTCAAAAGCTTAAAGAACAGCAGTGAATAGTTCAGTTGAGCCCTTAGTAATATTTAAGGACTGGAATCCTCCTAATGTCAGTATCTGAAGGATAATCAGAGCTTTCTGGACAGACTAGATGCATGATACACAGTTGAAAAAGCATTTACATGAATCATTATTTGATTAAGCAGCAAAAATGTGCCTGGCACTATACACACATTATCTCATTCAATCCTCACAACAAAACCCCCAGAAACCAAACGAGTCCTGACAGACCCATAAAAAAACACTTTCTCTTACAGAATTCCAGCACTGTTGAAATAGGATCCTCCAATCTCATGGAACTCTAGGTTCTCAGGGGCACCTAAGGCAATTGGAGTAGGGAGTTCATAGCACTTCATAGTCAAACTTGGAAAACATCATGTTAGAAATGGTGAGAGAGTTCAACTATACCTCTGGTACTAGACAAAGGGAAACTGTACAATCTATCAATTATAATCCAGTTCTTATAAAAATAAATTGTAAATTTTGAACCAATGTCAAACAACTGAGACATCAGAACCACTATGAACCCAACTAGAAGACTAATGTAATATTACAGAAGACTGAAGTGACTATTCTGAGTAAATTATCCAAAGCTTGGAATAAACTAGCAAAAACCAAGGAATTAACAATTCAATTCAGCTGCCTGCCATTCCATTTAAAACAAAAGTGAGGGGCGCCTGGGTGGCGCAGTCGGTTAAGCGTCCGACTTCAGCCAGGTCACGATCTCGCGGTCCGTGAGTTTGAGCCCCGC
>NW_024412432.1:6761113-6762312 GCF_014898765.1 Herpailurus yagouaroundi | reverse complement strand
GGGGGGGGGAGGGCGCCTGGGTGGCTCAGTCGGTTAAGCGTCTGACTTCGGCTCAGGTCATGTTCTCATGGCTCAGGTCATGTTCTCATGGTTCGTGAGCTCAAGCCCCATGTTGGGCTCTATGCTGACAGCTTGGAGCCTGGAGCCTGCTTCGGATTCTGTGTCTCCCTCTCCCTCAGCCCCTCCCCCACTTGTGCTCAGTCTCTGTCTCTGTCTCTCTCTCAAAAATAAACATTAAAAAAAGAAGAAAAAAATAGCAATCTTGAAAATTGTCAAAGCTGTTTTAGACAGTCCACAGATATTATTCCTCTGCAGCAACATAAAACTCAACAAATTATATAAAATGCTTCCATCTATCTAGGGAAGAATCTTAACCATAAAGGAAAGATTTTTGTAATTTCCTTTAGTTATTTCTAAACTAGATAGATAGATATTCCTATTTTTGTCCTTAGGCCCACGTGGCAACCACTAACTCAAAATGAAAAATATATGCTAGAATAGGCCTCTAAGGATCCATATTTCCTGTAAGTTTCCTATTCTGTTCTTGCACTGACAACCTACAGTAATAACCAATAGGCCAAACAGTTGAAAACCTGAAGTACTAGACATTTTCCCAATAACCAGTAGAATCAAAATCAAGTAAGTAATTTAAGTTAATGGTTTGAAATCAACCCAGCATGTACAAAACAGTCGGGAGCCACTTCTCTCAACATCATCCAAAGACAGATGTTATCGATTATCCAGCTAACCGAAGTTTACCCCTGTGTGATCACCAAAATTATTTTACATTCTACTGAATATAATGAAACTTTTTGATAGTGCTGAGTTACTGCTGCATATATCAATTGCTGTTCTGCAATACAGTGATACTGTTCCAGATTCACTCTTAAGGTGTCCTGTATCTGCTTTTTTACCAGGCTGTCAGTTCTTAGCTTGACAGCATACCTCCTCTTCCCTCTAAATTTGCTATTTTTAAGGGGAGCAAGAGGCAAATAGGTAATCAAGAATTAGAAACCCATATAAAATAGAATGCTGAGATAATCTGAAGTGAAAATGTATGCTTTAGTATATCAACTTCTATGAGAACAATCTCAGCTGTTCAGAGCCCACTTCACTTGATTCCCTGTTCTTGACTGACTGGAGGAAGAAAATCGCGCGCGCGCGCACACACACACACACACACACACACACACACACAC
>NW_024412432.1:6727319-6761103 GCF_014898765.1 Herpailurus yagouaroundi | reverse complement strand
CACACACACACACACACACACACACACACACACACTTGCAGTGAGGGGAGGGAACAAACTGGTAAGAAACAAAGAATGTTTTTGAAACATTTAGACCTGAATTCAAATCTTGGTTTTGCCACTTACAAGTTATTACCTTGAGGACACTCTGACCTGAGGTTTCCTTATCAGTAAAATGGAGGTAATATTTATTCTGCAGGGTTGATGGGAGAATTAAGAGATATATGTAAAATGACTGGGGGCAGAGTACTCACATGCACTCTACATTCTAACCCAATTATGTGAGTATAAACTGAATTATAACCATTTAAAATTAAGTTAATCTGATTTTAAGTTGGCTAAAAGAAAAACTATCATCCTTTACAAATATCCCACAATCGAACCTTGCCTTTTACGGGGGGGGGGGGGGGCGGCAAGTAGAAACACTTTGCAACCTTTACAAAGAAACTCTGAATACTAAAACATACATGTTAATTGTATTTCTTGCAGAACCACATATTAATAGCATTCAGCAAGAATTTTCTAGTTATCTAATAATATACTGCATTCAAACATTTGCTACTTGTTTTCTAAGTCACCAAGTCTTTCAATCAGTTCCTCATTCAATATTGCTAAGATCTCTTGAAAAAACTCCATATTCAATAAATCATCTTATGTAATAGCTCATCCAGTTATCTCTCCAAATACCTGATGTCTGAGTAACCTTGTTAGTATTCTCATTAAAAAACATTGCATAAATCTTACACAAAGATGTCAAGTATGAGAAATAATGAGAGACACAGACTCATATGAGGACTTTAAGAGACAAAACAGATGAGCATAAGAGAAGGGTAACAAAAATAATATAAAAACAGGGAGGGGGACAGAACAAAAGAGACTCATAAGTATGGAGAACAAACTGAGGGTTACTGGACGGGTTGTGGGAGGGGGGATGGGCTAAATGGGTAAGGGGCATTAAGGAATCTACTGAAATCATTGCTTCGCTATATACTAACTAATTTGGATATAAATTTTAAAAAATAAAAAATAAAGTTAAATCAAAACAAAAAAATGTTGCCAATGAGGCTCAAAGGTAAAAGCACCTTGCTCAAAGATCTCTCCAATTCCAGAGTCCATGTTCTCTCCAAACTGCAGACCACATTTCAATATACTTACATTAATATGCCAATATACATTTCCCCCTTTCTCAAAATACTAACAAAACTTTTATGAATAATAAATAAATAATAGTGGAATAAGTTAGTTCCACATATGCCAATATGTAAAGACAACAAACAAATGAAGACAGTAAAGTGTGGGTAACGATCCATCTGCCTAACAAGAATAAATAGAATATTATATATGAATACACAGATAAATACTTTTCTAGGCAGAATCTCCAAGAGTTTAAAAGCTATGAAATTTTTTATCAAATCCATTACACCCAAGTCTAGAATCTATAGCAGGTGCTTAACCAGTAAGTAAGTAAACGAAGCAGTCTATGTTGTCATATCTAGAAGACATCAAACTAGCTCATAATAGCAAAATCTACCTGGAAAAAACAGAGTTCAGATCTTCTGGGGTAATGAAAATATTCTGCAAATCAAAGGAACACACATATACACATTATGATACCTATAATGAATGGAACGTTCTGTATGCTAACCCAAAACTTTTTGCATCAAACAGATTTACAGATGATATCAACTTTAGTCCCTAAAAAAATTCCAATCCGAATTTAATGAAAAATATTTTTAAGTAGTGGAAGCTGTTCTCACAGAAAAAACTGAAATAATGCCATTAGACATTTAATTACACTAAAAATAAACATCACATTTTTGTAAGCAAATCACAGTTAAAAATATCCTCAAGGGGCGCCTGGGTGGCGCAGTCGGTTAAGCGTCCGACTTCAGCCAGGTCACGATCTCGCGGTCCGTGAGTTCGAGTCCCGCGTCAGGCTCTGGGCTGATGGCTCGGAGCCTGGAGCCTGTTTCCGATTCTGTGTCTCCCTCTCTCTCTGCCCCTCCCCCGTTCATGCTCTGTCTCTCTCTGTCCCAAAAATAAATAAACGTTGAAAAAAATAAAATAAAATAAAATAAAATAAAAAATAAAAATATCCTCAAATAAGTACAAAATATTGCAAATAAATCTTTAAAACACTATTTGCTCACTCAATAAATACCAGTATTACTCAGTATGTGCCAAGCACCATGGGATTAGGAGGTAAGCAAGACAGCCCCTACCCCTGCAAATTCAGTATGGGGTAGGGAGGATAAAGTCCATATAATCACAAAATGGTACCACAAATAATTGGTAAGTTTGATTGGTAAGTCCAATCAAACTCTGATAAACTGGTAAATCCAATCAAACTCTGATAAACATTTAAATAAATTTTAATCATTGTATTGTACACCTGAAACTAATAATATGTTAGCTAAACTGTGTAATAACTAACTGGAATTTAAATAAAACCTTTTTAAAATATAAATAAATAAACTTTAAGGCTCTAAATCCAGCCAGAGAAAAGTCAAGGCAGCCTGGAGTAGTGGTTAGGTGTGAGCTCCAAAGTTAGTCACTGGGTTTGAATCTAGGCTCCACTATTTAATAGGTAAATGAATTTGATCACATCAACCTGAGTCTGTTTCTTCATTTAAAAAAAAGGGGGAGGGGGTAAATAATATTTTCATCATAAAGTTGTGAAACTTGGGGCTCCTGCGTGGCTCAGTGGGTTAAGAGCCTGACTTTTGATTTCAGCTCAGGTCACAATCTCACAGTTCGTGATATGAAGTCCCATATCGGGCTCCAAACTGACACTTCAGAGCCTGATTGGGATCCCGTCTTTCTGTCCCTCCCCTGCTCGGGTGTGCACAGGCACCTGTACTCTCTCTCAAAATAAATAAATCAACATTTAAAAAATAAATAAAGTTGTGAAACTTAAAAAAAAAAAAGGTACTGTATTACACCTTGATAAGCCTAGAATATTATGTTACTATCATTAGCAGCATTGTTAAAGGCCCAGAGAGGCAAAGAGCTAGTGAGTGATATTTGGGGTAAAAAAGACATACAGATGGCTGAAATGCAGTGAATAATAGAGAAGAGACTGGCAGGGAGCAAAACATGAAGACTCTATTAGCTGTGCTATGTGATTCAGAAGTCTGTAGCCACATGCGGCTAGTCCAAATTGAGATGTGCTGTAAGTATAAAATACACACCAAATTTTGAAGACTTAGTATGAAAAAAAGGTAAAATATCTCATTTTTAAAGTCTATTTACATGTTGAAATGATATTTAGGATATACTGGATTAAACAAAACATATTATTAAAATTACAATACCCAAAAGGTAGACCAATGCAAGTGTCCATCAACCGATGAATGGATACACAAAACGTGGCAAGTACATACAATACAGTGTTATTCAGCCTTAAAAAGGAAGGAAATTCTAACATCTGCTACAACAGTGATGAAACTTGAGGACTTTATACAAAGTGAAATAAGTCTTAAAAGGACAAATACTTATGATTCCACTTTTATGAGATACCTAGAGTAGTCAAATTCAGAGACAGAAAGTACGATGCTTGTTGCCAGGGGCTGGTGGGAGGGGAATGGGTAGTTATTGTTGAATAATATAAAGTTATTGTTTAATAAATAAGGTACAGTTTTGCAAGATGAAAAGAATTCTGTAGACGGATGGTGGTAATGGTTGTACAAAAATGTCACTGAATTACACACTTAAAAATGGTTGAGTGTATTTAAGGGGTGCCTGGGTGGCTCAGTCAGTTGAGCATCCAACTTCACCTCAGGTCATGATCTCATGGCTCATGAGTTTGAGCCCCACGTTGGGCTCTGAGACAGCTCAGAGCCTGGAGCCTGCTTCCCATTCAGTGTCTCATTCTTCTCTCTGCCCCTCCCCCACACATAGGGGTGCGCGCTCTCTCTCTCTCCCTTCCTCCCTCAAAAATGGACGTTAAGAAAACCTATTTAAAAAATGGTTAAGTGTATTTTAACCACAATAAAAAAAATTTTCACTATTCTTTTAAGTGACTATGAAAAATTTAAGTTACATGAGGCTTACATTAAATTTCTACTGAACAACACTATACTTAAGCCATGGTAAAATTTTCTAGTGAGAAAGGTTTTGAGCACTAACATGACAAGATCTAGAATAGTAAGCCCTAATGCCTTAAGGCAGACATCAGCAAACTTTCTGTAGAGGGCTAGAGAATAAATATTTTCAGTTCTGTGGATTATATGGTCACTCTGAAAGCAATCATAAATAATAACATAAGTAAATGGACATGAAGGCCCAGTATAGTTGCGCCTCCAATTATATATAGAGATACCTTAAAGCACCATATAGACACCTTAAGGCAGGTATCCATATAACTTAAGGTTATCTATCCACTATAATCAATAGCTCCTACCAGCTCAGACTGCTAAGTTTTCAGGAATTTTGAGAGCCAGTTTTAATATTGGTAGCTTAATTTCTGACAGGGTAAGAGTATTTACACCGTGATAATCAGCAAACACTACAATTCAGTGCTGACTTTCCTGAAGAAGTGGTTGACAAACATTTACCAGCACACCACTGACTGTACTAACTTCTTTCCTATGCATTTAAAATTTTATTACTTGTGAACAATCTTTGAGAAAAATGGATAATCACACGACAGTCATTCTGTGTTCTGTGGTTCAGATGGAGATGATCAGCTGAGAAAAGCTATTGTAGAAGAATTATGGAACATTCTGAAGCACTCAAGAGTTGTGCTTGGAAAGTGGTAACCTAAGAGAAGAGCAGTTTAAGACAAAGCTGTGAGAAGGGCAGGAAGCCATGAGGTTATGTATATACTGCACCCAATAAAGGCTCAATAACTGGCAGCTATTATTAAATACCTATTAATGTGCATAATGGTCTAGATTCATTTGTAAACAAATATTTACTGAGCCCAAACTATGTGCTAGGCTTTGATAACAATGATGAACAATCACACATTGTCTTTAGTTTTAGTTTTAGAAACAAGCATTAATCAAATAATCACATAAATACTAAATTTTGATGAATTACGATCAAAAAACAGTGCTGTGAAAAAAATACAACAGGGAATACCAATCTAGTCTAGACAATCAAGGATACTTCTCTGAGAAAGTGATCTTTGCATGGAAATTAAGGGATGAGTGGGAAGAGGCAGAGTAGGAGGCATTCCAGATAGCAAGAACAAACTGCAAAGTCCTGAGGCAGGGAAAAAAATGTAACAACACGGTCAAGGAACTAAAAAGTCGGTATGACAAGAGTCAAGCTACCAAGGAGGAAAGAACACATCAGAATGGAGAGGTAGGTAGAACTCAGATGTTGCTGACAGCTGTGGAAGAGAAAAATCCCCACCTGACCATTTCCTACCAACTCTGGGTCAATGAAGAGTATAAGATCAGGGGTGTGCTCTCCTGGCAGGAGAGCACATAGTGCCTCAAGGCCATGTTATGAAAGTCTAAGATCAATGGGGAGCTATTAGTTTCAAGTAGAGGGTAACATGATCTGATTAATGTTTTTTTCAGAGACTGCTGTAGGAGTGAATGAATGTCTGGGAGGGAGCAGCCAGAGAAGTGGGGAGACTCACCAACAAGCACTGTAAGTTTCTAGGCAAGAGAAAATGACAACTTAGTGGAGTCAATCCTCAATGTTGTAAGTACCTATTTAATCTATTAGATGCTCTCCTTATAACGATTTTTGGTTTAGGATATACCACTTTGTAAATTTGAAACCTGCGTTTTTGTTTATGCAGGTTATATCTACTGATGTTTGCTATATTAAAAATTAAAACTGAGGCATCTTTAAATATTCATTTAAAAATAATAAATTCATTACATGTCAATATAAATAACATTCTTATAAAAAGTAACTATATTTCCCCAGTGTGAAGAGTAGCATAGTTTTAAATTTTTGCAGATTACTTTAGTCTCATAACAGAAGACAACTGGATTTTCACATCTGTTGCAATATCCCACATCTTACAGCTTCTGAAAAAGTGTTGTTGATTTTTGAGAGAATTAGAGTGAGAAATACAAATAACAGAAATCTTATGAAAACAGTTTTGATCTCATGGTCCTCTTAGAAGGGTATTGGGGACCCCCCCAGACCACACTGAGAACTGCTGTTTGCGCAATAGGAAGCCAAATAATCACGATGAGATACCACTTCACAGCCAACTAGGATGGTGATAATCAAAGACAGACAATAACAAATGTTACAGGGAATGGAATCCTCATGCATAGCTGGTGGAAATATAAAATGGTACGGCCACTTTGGAAAATAGTTTGGCAGTTCCTCAAAAAGTTAAACATAGACCTACAACATGACCCAGCAGTTCCACTCATAGGTACACACTCAACAAAAACACATGTCCACACAAAACCTTCTGAGTTATTCACAGAGCATTATTTAGAATAGTCAAAAAGAAGAACAACCCAAATGTTCATTAACTGATGAATGGAGAAATAAAATGTGATATATGCCCACACAGTGGAATATTATTCAGCAATAAAAAGGGAGAACTAATAAATGCTTTAACATGAAGGAACCTTGAAAACATTATGTTAAGTGATATAAGCCAGGCACAGGTTTTCAAAATCTGCTGTATTTTAACACTTCCAGCACATTCCAAATCAGCTCAACCATATTTTAAGCATTCAACAGCCAGATGGGCTGGTAGTACCAAAGTGGACAGCACAGTTCTGGACCCATCATAAAGTATAATGTTCAATGTTTATAATAATGACCCTGATACACTGCAATTTCCCCTAGCAAGATAAGGCTCAATTATACGCAATACAATATTTATGTTACACTGATAGTTTTCTAAAAGTTTCAAGTGATGAAAAATATTAACTTTATTTTGAGAGAGAGAGAGAGAGAGCACGCATGCAGCCGCACGTGAGCAGGGTAAGGTCAGAGACAGGAAGAGAGAGAATTCCAAGCAGGCTCTGCGCTGTCAGTGCAGAGCCCAATGTGGGGCTCGATCTCATGAACCGTGAAATCACAACCTGAGCCAAAATCAAGAGTCAGACGCTTAACCACTGAGCCACCCGGGTGCCCTGAAAATGTTTTCTAAAACTTGAATATAGGCTGCCTGAATATTTCAGGTAACTATATTTCACCATCTTACACTATAACCTAGAGAGCTTACAGAATCCCAGAACAAGCTAGTTAGATGTTCCCTGGAAGCTCCTGTCCATTCTCTGCACTAATTTTAATGACTCATTCACACACACACACACACACACACACACACACACACACACACGTGCGTGCACCCCCGACCCCCATTCTGGACTTCATCTCACTTGTTGACATTTGGAGGTCCTCAAACTATTTCCGATAGCAGAAAACGAATAATTAATAGAATAATAATCTCATACACAGGGACTTTGTGCCACCACACAAACTATTTTTTTTATCTACTTATGTAAACCCCTATCAACAAAACCACCTTGAAACACACAGGTAAGTTCACATTCTAACTACCTTTAGTTAGAAATTTAAACATTACTCAATTGACTGCTCGCTGAAAAGTAAATGTCCCTTTAATTTTAAAAAAGTGTTGTTATCAACCCCAAACAAGTAATATTAAATACCAACTGTATTAAGGTATCCTGTTTCTGCCTGTTGGTTATACACACTCAAACAGAACCTGAGAGCAAAACAGGAAAGTTAGTTACTACCTGACAACATATTTTACAACTGACCCAGAAAGCTTAGTTTTATCCAATTATTAGAACATTCATATAAATACCATTTCAGCATAATGAACTAACAGAATTTACATTACACAGAAACACTTACTGAAAAAGATTCCAAATTGTATAATATGGAATTTGCCTGACAGAAAACCTATGCCTTCAATGCTCTCCTTTTAGAATTCTATCTTTATCTCTAAGATTAAATTTTTCAGTTTGAAATATTTCCCAATTTTTTACTGAACATGGAATCTTAGTATCATCAAATATATTTTAATGACAAATTTTAATCTGTAACATATAGTTTAAATCTATTAAACCCTCTAAGAAAAATTTAAGGTACAAAATGACATACTTTATTGTGCTTCAAGTAGAATTTTACAAATCATCTGAAAACTGCTTTTCTTATACTCACATATTTTCTTGTGTTTTCCTTAACACATATAGTTAGACCCCACAAGACAGTTCAACTTGTCTTCAGGTTCTTGATGCAGTGTCACATGTTTTTTATCATGTTTTCTGCTTCAATATAAAGCATTTTTCAGAATAAAAATTCCACTGCCATCAGAATAAGTTGCTTTGGAAAAGCTTTCATTTTATCAAAATTTTACTTTGGTGACAGAATAGAAAAATTAAAATTTCCACACAATTTGGAGCACCTGGGTGGCTCGGTAGGTTAAGCATCCGACTTGGGTTCAGATCATGATCTCACGGCTCGTGAGTTCAAGCCACACGTCAGGCTCTGTGCTGACAGCTGAGCCTGGAGCCCACTTCAGATTCTCTGTCTCCCTCTCTCTCTGCCCCTCCCCTGCTCACGGCTCTGTCTCTCTGTCCTTCAAAATAAATAAACATTAAAAAAAATTTTTTTTAATAAATAAAATATCCACAGAATTTAAAATTCTAACTTCACCATCACAAGATGTAAAAACAATCCTACAGACAGAACATCATCAAAAGACTTAAATGATTTTTTTCTATTTATAAAATACTGATTTTTTTCTTAGCTTATACAATAAAATGCTGAAAGCAGGTAGGAAGGTAGAAACCTGAACTAGGAATCCTAGAAAGAAGACCCCAGGGCTTCAAAAGATAATATGGCTACACACACACACTAGAAAAGCTAAAATGTAAAAGACTGACACTATCAAATGCTGGCAGGGATGTGGAGCAACAGGAACTCCCAAGCACCTTTGGTGGAACTGTAAGTTGATAGAAGCTCTTTTTAAAAACATGGCTGCTTATAAATCTAAAGCTACAACTATCCTATCACCCAGTCATTGCACTTCTAAGTACTTTACAAGAGAAAACGCATCTGTCCAAAAACAACAAAAATTGTACATGGGTGTTCACAGCAACCAACCACAAGCAACCCAGGTAGTCTTCAACAAGAGACTGCAGAAATTATGATGTATTCATACAGTGGAAAACAAAGCAATAAAAAGAAATTGAAAGCACACACAAGAATTAATCTCAAAACATTATGCTGACTGAAAAAATCTTCTGTGAAGTTGCAGAACAGGGAAAACTAATGGCAAAAAAAAATCAAAACAGTGGTGGATGGAGGGGAGTGACTGAAGGGACTGGCAAAGAGCAAGAAAGAAATTTCTAGTCAATTATAAAGTTCTACATCTTGAGAATTATAAAGTTCTACAGCTTTGAATGACACAGGTGTATGTATGTGTGAAAAGCATTTAACGATATTTGCAACTTACTCTGAAATGCATCCAAAAAATAAAAGTGACTATTAAATGATTAGTTGTGTGATAGAGCAAATACAGCAAAATGTCAACTGCAGGTGACGAACATCAGGAATGTTCACTGTACAATTCTTTCAAATTTCCTGTATGTTGGAAAATACAAAAATGTTAAGGGAAATTTTTATAGAATACAAAAAAAAAATGGTGATTCAGAGTAGGTGATAAAAGTTTCTCACTTGATGACACAGTCTATTTACAGCTTTACAAAACACACCACCTTTCAGAACTATATAAACCAATATCCCAATCGTTCACTGGGGGGTAGGGGAGGGGACTTATAGGTACATTTCAGGAACTGGTTCCTCAGAACCTGTTCACATTATCTGAGATGATCAGGGATCCATTCGACAATTATGGGAAATATTCTGAGATGTATATTCAATAAAAAGCTAAAACAAATTTGTTGGAATTCTTCAAGATTCTTAATTAAACAGCAAAGTTTGTATACCTGAACAGATTTTACGTAGTAAATTATTTGGTGATATTCTCTATTAACTCCAATTTTGTTTTTATTCGATTGTAACTGCTAGTATCTGCAAAACGTGGCTATCATCCCTCTAAAAGCAAACAAAAACCTTCCCAACGACTAGCACCTAAAGGATGATAGATAAATATACTAAAAAGAAAACAGCAAGTCATCAATGAAAGTCATCCACCTTTCTCCTCAAACCTAGTACTATTAAGATGTGAGACTGAAAGCGATTTCTACGTCACGGTTAATTTTTTTCTTGAAGATTGAAAGGTAGCAATTGCAGCAATCAAAACGCAAAACTAAAGGTACACGTGCTCCCCACCCCAAAATCTGCCTAAACCCGCAGGCAGGTAAAACAATGAGCACTCCACCCCCTCCCCCCCCCCCCCTTTTTTTTTAATTCCTGAGACAAAACCGCAGAGGAGGCTAGAGCGAACCCTCGCCCTAGCCCAGCCTCCACCCCGCCCGGAGCCCGGCGGTGGTCCCTTTCCTTTGTGAGGAGCCGGAGGGAGGCGGCGGGGGGCGGGGAGCTGGGGGAGGAGGCTGGTGGTCGGCGGACGCTGGAGCAAGAGGAGGGCGCGGAGGGAAGCGGCGTCGGCGCGTCCCACAAACAGGCCGAGAGGCCCCGCCACAAGCCTCTGCGGTGTCCCAAGAAGCACACCCAGACACTTGGGTGTGATCTAATTCGGGAAGACACCCGCGAGAGGGGCCGAGCGCACCTCGGGGGGACGATCCCCTCCCAGGCCCTTCCGAAACCATCTCCTCCCGCCGCGGGCGGAGGTCCTGCCGCCACCCCCACCCGGGCCCGAGGCCAGGGCGGCCCTCACCTGCTGGACGGAGCTATTCTCGGGCACGGCGAACTCCTCCTTCTCCTTCGGGGTCTTCACGGTGACTTTCATAATCTTGGGCTCCGCGGAGGCAGCGGCCGCGGGGGCGCCGGCACCTTCGGCCGCGGCGGCGCTGTCCTGGGAGCTCGGAGGGCCGCCGCTTTCACCACTCTCGGCCATGGCGGCGGCGGCGGTGACTCAGGCGCGCAGGAGGGAGCGGGCGAGCGAGGGGGAGCCAGCAGACGGCAGAGCCGGCCGGCCCGGGCAGTGGAGAATGCTGGGCACGCCGCCTCAGTGACAACGGGTGCAGGGCCGCCCTGGCAGGCGAGGGGCCGCGGAGCTCGGTGTGGGCTCCGGCGCAGGCCCGGGTCGGGCGCTCGGCAGCCGCCGTGTGTTCAGACGCCGCTCGGTCGCAGCGACATCCGCAGCCGCCGCCGCTCTTCCTCCTCCCCGCCCCTCCCCCCGCGTCCCTCGGCCGGCGCCGCGCGGGGCACGCCGGGTAACTCAGCTGGCGGCGTCGCCGAGTCATCCCCGGCCGGCCGTGCTTCCAGCTCCGGCTGCTTTACTTTCCCTCTCCCGCTCCATTGCTCAGACGGTTGGCGCAGCCAGAATGGAGGACTAAAAGCAAAGCGGGGTGGGAGAAGTCAGTTCTTTCATTTCATTCCCTTCGCCAAAAAAATTAGGTAGGGGGTTCTGGGAAGCACTGTAACGGCGCGCTGTGATGACCTCACGACTAGCGAAATTACTAGAAAGGGGGCTCGACCACTGGGCGCTGCAGCCGCGGGTGCGCCTGCGCGCTGGTGGTCCAGGTCGTGTCCCCCGCCCCCTTCATACCCCGCGGTGGCCATGCCCAGCCCCTCCCCGCGGCGTCACGCTCGCCTCACCAGTGCGCGCTGCCGGTACTTCGACGGGTGGGGAGTGAAAATGCATGCGAGGTGTGCTGTCACTTCACATCTTTCCATTTACCTACTTGTAGGATTTAAAATGCTTGATCTTACTGCCCCGTGCGCGGGAGTTGGAAGCTGAGTTAATGGAAGAATGATCCTCTTCATAACGAAAGGGAAAATGGAGTAGAAGCCGTAGCCACCCTGCGCAATCCTGCGGAGTCATTGCCCCACCGCCAGGGCGTCCCGCCCTCGGGTCAGCCCGGTTTGGTCTGGCGATCAGGCCACCTCTGTTGACAGTGGCCTCTCCTGACAGCCCTGCGCGAGCGCCCCAAATTCTCTGTAAACACCAGCCCTCAAAAGATACGGGACAGAAACAGGATGGTGCCCCCGGACTGCCCATCCAACTGGGGCAGTTTAATGTAGCCGAGATGTTCAATTTATAGTCTATCAAATTAGATTAAGTTAACTGCTGCAGTTCCGACTCTGGTTGTCAGTAAAAGCAGTTGGGAAATTGTTTTCAGCATGGTATGGGTACAAATAAGAAATATGTTTATTATTTTTACCGGGAGAATTCTGATTTTGAAATGACGTCATCATGTGTCTTTAAAGATGACTTGTAAGGAATATGGAACCCAGGACGTTAACTTTATTAATCAGTACTGCGCAAATGGAAACCCTGACAGCCCTCTGCGACTCAACTACACAAAGACATTCTGCATTTCTGTTTTTAAACAATGCAACTCTTCCGGGGATAAACAGTCACGTGAAGACTACCTTTTAGCAGAACCCCTTTGGAATGTGGGCGTAAGAGAAGTTCTGAAAGAATAAATTGCAATATAGACGACACTTGACATCAGCTAAATTTCTGGCAGCATTGTTCAATAAGGTGAGGAGGTTACTCAAGGCTCTCTGCTGAAGGACACCCACTGCTGAAGGGTGACTACTTGCATACGTCTAGATGTGAGGTAATCACTACTTCTCAAGGTAGAAAGTTCCATTGGACAGCCAATCACTATCTCTAACCCTGCACTTATGAACTTGCTCTGTAATTATCTATGTCTAATTTCTAAAAAATGGTGTATGTGCACAATTTATGAAATAAAATAATTTATTTCTAAGAATATACAGTATAATTATTATGCCACTTTTTAGAGGTAATCTTACCTTTGAAAGAACCGTTGGCAGTGGGGGTATGAATAGGGATCAGTACATTTTCAGGGAAGACGAGATAGTAAGTATGTTAGGCTTTGCAGGGCATACATTCTCTGCCTCTGCCCTGTAGCACAAAGCAGCCATAGACAATACACACGTGAATAAGTGGCTGTGTTCTAAAGCCACTTACAAAAACAGGCATAGGATCTGATCTGAACCACAGGAAAGGATCTCATTGGAACCACAGCGTCTACATGCCTACTTCTAAATAATTTTTTTTAATTAAATGGTCAGTCTAGAGAAAAATTACAAGAGCATATTTCATTTATTCTATAAACATTAATTGTGCATGACTAATGTCCAAATAGTATGTTGAGAATACAAGACAAAGAAGACGCGGTCTTTGTCCTCAGAAAACCTAGAGCCTAGTTGGATGGGAAGTAGAAGTGGGGGAGATAGCAGTGACATGCTGGTAAATGTTTAATGACCAACTCTCCAGAAAACAAGCTTTGATTTATAGCATTTGGCAGTTTCCTTGATGTAAATATTTGCAAAATGGCCCATCTCAAGCTACCACCTTGAGGTCAACTTGCTCACAAAGTTCCTAAAACTTTTTCAGTGAGTTCTCATCAGCTGATATGAGCCAGCTCTAACTGAATAGGTCCCTATTTGTTGGTCCTAATAACCAAACTTAAAGTATAAGATAAAAGGTTATCCTATGGTAGAAGAAGTCTTCCTTGACAAAATGAATCAATTAATTCAATCAACACAAATTCATTGAGCACACTTTTTTTTTTTTTTTTTTTTTAGAGAGGGCGGTGTAGTAGGGGCAGAAAGAGAAAGAATGCCAAGCAAGCTCCGCATGGTCAGTGTCACGAACCTGAGCCAAAATCAAGAGTGGGACACTAACTGAGCCACCCAGGTACAACAAGCCGAAGCTTCTTAACTAGAAATTCAAAGCCTTTCACAAGTAACTCCTGGTTTGTCAAGTTTCACTCCTATTACTTTGTAGATACACTCCACTGCAGTCAGACATGTTTATTACCACCTGTTAGAAGCACTTGTACATTATACTTTTCTCCCCTCTGATTGTTCTTTAAGTCCTTACACCCCCCCCCCCCCCGCCATTATGCCCATTATCACTGCCTCCTCTCTAAAACCTTCCTTGAACACCCAGGCCAACAGAATCAATTTTTTTTTCTCTGATCCTCCATAATTATTAGAACAATTCACTTACCAATTCATCACTTGTAACATAGCTTCTATTATCTATAACTATTTCTCCTGCTATCAGTCTAGTTCACACACTCCTGAACTCTGGCCTAGATTATTACAGCAATAACCTCCTACAGAGGCTCCTCTGCCTCAGTGTAAAGTCTCCGACCTCCTCTGTTGGTGCCATCTTATCCTTCTCCCACTAAGCTTTGGTTATGACACCTGGAAAAAAATTTTCATTAGCCACCAAAGTTTTAGAATAATATCTAATGTTGTGCCATGGTGTTCAGGGCCCTCTCTGGCCAAAAGACCTTGCTTTTCATTCATAACTTCCTCCCAAGTAAGCAAGTCCACTAAGCTCTCCAAACTTGTCCTGCACTTTCCTGAATCAAGGCTTCAACGCAACAATTTCACTGCAAGTAGAAATCCCTCCCTCTCACACTGACCCCATTGTTTTACCCACCCTTGCTGCCTCACCTGAAATGTGACTTTCCCTATCAATTTATCCCTGATAACTTTTTTTTTATTAGAAATTTTCTCTAAATACTCTGTATTTCCATATAGCTTTATGACCTTTTTGGTGTCATGCCTTGTATTACACTGAATTGTGTGTACATCTCCTTTATTAGACAAGGTCCTTGAATGCTCACCCCAATGCTCAAACTAATTTCTTGGCATGAGAGCATTTACCATTGAACTGAATTGTTGTTTCTACTGGAGAGGAAATTCATTTGGAGCAATAGATCATTTCATACACCTTTGTCTTTCCCAAGATTTATGGCATAGTGACACATAGAAAGATAATAGATCTGTACATACATACCTTGAAACTGCTTTGCAATAGGTTCAGAGGAAGGAAACATTATTCATTCCCGTTTGGGATAAGGAAAGGCAAAGTGGGTGAGTCAGAATTTTGAAGGAGATTATTTGAGCCAGCCTTAAGGAATCGGTATGATTTTGTTAAGTGTGTTAAGAGGGGCAGCATCATGAGAAAGACGCAGTGGTGAGAAATAGAAATTCTGCTAGAGCGCTGTTCTCAGTGTGGTCCACAGCCTAGGAACGGTCTGCAACTATCTCCAGGGCTGCTTCAAAATCAAAGGGAATGGAGTAAAACATTCAATAAGTTTCTGAGCGTTAGGGCTGAGGAAGAGGCGGTAGCGATGAGAGGTGCTTACTTTATTGATTTGCCAACGAAACCGTAGACCACTGGGTGAAATACAGCCACCACAAACTTTGAAGAAAGGCTGCCAAGTAGGATCCCACAACTGTGCCAGGCACTGCATAACATACAGAAGCAGAGAGAGGGCCAGCAGTGCACAAGAGAGGGAGATACAGCCAGCCTCCGAAGAATACTCCTGTGGTCCTTATTTTGTTCTAGTCTCACTATATTTTTACTTTTCATTTTGAAATAATTACAGACTCATCGGAAGTTGCACAAATAGTACAAAAAGTCCCAGGTACCCTTCACCCAGCTTCCCCCCTTAATGGTGACATCTTAAATTGCTGCATAATATCAAACTAGGAAATTGACCTCAACTAGACTGCATGCCGTAGTCAGTTTTCACTATATTTTTTAACCTGCATTCATTTGTGTATGGGTGTGTTTGTGTGGGTCTATGCAGTTTTAGCCAATGTATTGATTTGGAGAACCATAATCACAGCCAAGACACAGAATGATTCTACCACCAGCCTCACTGTTTAAAATTTTCAACTTTTATTTATTTATTTTTAAAGTAATCTCTATACCCAACCTGGGGCTGGAATTCATGACTTCGAGACTCTACCAACTGAGCCATTCAAGCACGCCAGCCTCACTACTTTTTTTTAATATTTCAGAGAGAGAGAGAGAGAGCGCGCGTGCCAGTGGGGGAGGGACACAGAGAGAGGGAGAATAGAGAATCTGAAGCAGGCTCCATGATGACAGCAGAGAGCCCAATGCAGGGCTTGAACCCACAGCTGCAAGATCATGACCTGAGCCACCCAGGCGCCCCTATCCTTCCTGTACAGCCGGGTTTCTCAACCTTGACACCACTGACATTTAGGGCCAGACAGTTCTTTATTGTGTGTGTGTGTGTGTGTGTGTGTGTGTGTGTGTGTGTGTATGTGTGTGTGTATTGTTGGACATTTAGCAGCATCCTGACCTCTACTCACTAGATGCCAGTAGTAGCACTCCCAGCCCAACATACCCCTATCATGACAATCAAATGACACTAGACACTGCCTAATGTCCCCAGAAGGCAAATTGCCTCTGGTTGAGAACCACTGCTGTACAAAGAATCATATTCCACTACAAAGTCTCTTTAGTTCTGAGTCAGTTTAACTCATGATAAACCTTATAGATTTTCCCCAGTATTGGTAAGTATTTCCAGGATTCCATTATGAACTTGCATTTAACCTCAGTTGTTGCATTTTACTCACACAGCTCTTATCAGGAGACTGGAATTTACTCAGGCCTTATGAAAATGCCTAAAAATGTTCTAAGACTATTCTCCTTTGACCTCTTTTATGATCAGGTACTACTGCTGTCCTGAGTCATGGTCCCTAGGGCGAGCATTGAATATCTTACAGAAGTGGTAAGACAGGTTCTCCTGGACACATATAAATACAACAGTAAATATTTTTAAAATTAGACTCAAGCTTGGTTTTATTTTGTATGGAATTCCAAGCCCAGTGATTTCTTTTCAGAAGACAAGTTTATTCAACACACATGTATTTTCAATGTGTTTCCTGACCTAGGAGGTTACATTACATGAAGAGTGTGCCATTATGTTTGTGTGAACTAAGCAAAGGAACCATGGGGAAATTTTGGTACTCTCTGAGGGCACAGAGAAATAGGCTAAAGTGTACAAAACCTATTGTATGAAGCAAATCATCTAGGAACTCCAGAGGATAAAATGCTTCTGGGGAACAAAAATGCTTCTGGATGTTGGGAAGTTCTGTAGCACTCAAGAAGATATCATACACAGGAGGCTGAGAAGTGTTTTTTTCTTTTTTAAGTGTATAGTCTTCTCATCATTCCATTTCATCCAAATAATTCTTATCTCAGTTGCCAAGTGAGTTAAAAGTGAAGACAGAACAACACTATGGTTTGTCTGAGTTGTTCTATAATTTATGGAGAATTGTGAACAGTCCAAGGTTTTCCTCTATTTATAAGCTAACAATTTCATGAATGCTGGCAGAAGATACAAGACTCCTAGGTCAGAAACAAAGTACTTTGTTACTAACAGCAATAGCAGTAGCTGGTGTATCTACATTTTCTTGCACCAGTTCCCCAAGTCCTAACTTGTGCAGAATGATGCAGAGAGGGCCAGTGACACCTGCACATGCAGCGGGGTGCATTCTAAGAGAGGAACCTCAAGAATGGGGAACTTGGATCTTTTAAATGAGCAGTAAACATACAGCCCTTTGCTCTGGGTGGGGAGATATTACATCTTCAATGACTGTTCCCTATACAAATACCCTTGAAAAACTAGTCCAGAACAAAGGCAGTGTATTAGTTTCCTATTGCAGCTGTGACAAATAACCACAAATTTACTGGCTTGAAACAACACAGATTTACTATTTTACAATTCTGGAAGACAGAAGTCCAAAATGGATCTTTTAAAAAAGAAATTTTTAAGGTTTTATTTTTGAGAGAGAGAAGGAGAGAATTAGTGGGGGAAGGGCAAAGAGAGAAGGAGACAGAATCTGAAGCAGGCTCCAGGCTGTGAACTGTCAGCACAGAGCCCGACACAGCTTCGAACTCATGAACTGCAAGACTGTGACCGGAGCTAAAGTCTGACGCTTAACTGACTGAGCCACCCAGGCACTCCCACAATGGATCTTAAAGGGCAAAAATCAGAGGCTGTGTTCCTTCTGGAGGCTCTAGAGGGGAATCTGTTCTTTGTCTTTTTCAGCCTCCAGAAACTGCCCACATTCCTTGGCTTGGGGCCAAATCACTGCAATCTCTGCTTCCATTGTCAGTTTCTGACTTTCCTGCCTTCCTTTCTCCCTTATAAGGACCCTTGTGATGACATTGGGCCCTCCCAGATAATCTGGGATAATCTCCCCATCTCAGAATCCTGAGTCATAACTGCAGAATCTCTTTTGTATGTAAAGTGCCAGAATCACAGGTTCTGGGGATTAGGATGTGAACATATTGGGGGAGTTATTACATTGCCCACCACATGCAGTCAGTGCCTATATTCACAAAATGTGCAGAATTATAAGATACCCATGAATAGCTATCTCCCAGTAATATCCCTTGTTGCTACAATTTCTTGGCTTCTAGCCAACTTTCCCATGAGTGTGCCACTCTGTCATCCTGATTAAATTGACCACAGAGGCTGGGGCAAAACCCATTCAACTTGTTTCATATAGCATTTACATGTTTATTTATGTTGAGACAGAGAGAGAGAGACAGAGAAAGAGAGAACAAGAAAGGTAGGGACAGAAAGATAGAAGCCCAAGCAGGCTTTTCCCCATCAGTTCAGAGCCCTGAGGCTTGATCTTACAAACCGTGAGACCATGACCTGAGCCAAAATCGAGTTGGACACTTAACCAGCTGAGCCACCCAGGTGCCCTCATATAGCATTTAATAAAGCTGATATCAACAGGATTCTAAGTAGCAGGATGAGGCCAACCATTAGTATTAATACTTGCACTCCTCAGGGGTCCAGACCCAACCAGCTGAACAAATCCCATAAACCATCAAGGTCTACTTTGGCTGCCTCCTACATATTGTTTCTGCATCGACTTTTCCCCTTGGCCCAAGGTATTAATCTAAGGAGAGTGGGATGCATCAGCAATTGTACATACTCTGCCATGGCCCACACGGAGGAAATCTAGGGCAATTATATCAATCATAACAACCCCGAGCAGCGAGTTGAAGCTTACTTGAATGCCTTCCAGGGCCAATGTGATACATTGATCTCTTCAGCAAAAGTCAGGACAAATTTTGTTCCACCTCTTCTAATTGGGTGGTTCTCATTTTAAGAATAACTGCACACAGGTCACATATAAATAGCAAGTTCTCTCTGAGAAGCTCCTCCAAGCAATCAAGGGCAGCATCACTTGGGACATTTCTCCCTGTTATCTGAGGGCTCTGTGATATGCTAATGGTATTTTCTTAAACACCTGAAGTTGTCTTATGAACACCCCTAAGGTCCAAGGCACTGTTGTTTTCAAGCAAGTTAACTCCTGACTTCCACTTAAGTACAGTCCTGGGAGCTCACATGGTCTACCTGGAAAGAATGTTTATGATTCTTGGAACCCCCAAAATGTGATCTACATCAGCTGGGGGGCACAGGTTGGCAGCGTCTTCATTGTCGCCTCTTAGATGGTTGGTAGGCCTTCAGTGTCCTAGCTCTGTTTGAATTGAGTCTAATCCTTACTTATGAAGTCTAGTCAAAACTGTTCTGTTTGTCCAGGTGGCATCATCCAGTCCACAGAATGACTAGTAAAGGCTACGAGAATGAGGGTGGGAAAGAGAGGTGTTGACAGATGTTTTTCTTAACATTTATTTATTTTTGAGAGAGACAGAGACAGAGGGCACAGGCGTGCAAGCAGGGGAGGGGCAGAGAGAGGGAGACACAGAATCGGAAGCAGGCTCCAGGCTTCAAGCTGTCAGCACAGAGCCCGACAAGGGGCTTGAACTCATGAGCCACAAGATGGTGACTGAGCTGAAACCAGACGCTTAACCAACTGAGCCACCCAGGTGCCCCTGTTGACAGATGTTTTGCAAGAAAGGTGCAGGAGCTGGGCAATTCCCTGCCATTTTCAATTGGCCTATTAAATCTATGGAGAATGGTGATCATTTGTGGTCAGAGCTGTCTGGTGGGACACAGCTGATCCAGCAGCTCTTTAAATTTAGTGTTAGTTCAGGAGAACCTCACCTGAGTACTTAAGAAAGGTCCAGAGGTAGCTTGGAAATGTGGAAGATTATTAATATCTCTTCCTCTCCTGTGCCTCCCAAGGTCCAAGATGTCTCTTTCCCTGGTGCTTATATCCACCACCAAAACACCAGTGTTTTCTATTCCAGCAGCTAGAATTTTACCTTTTCCCGAATGGTCTCACACTCACACCCAGACCTTTTGTCCAGAGGGTAAGGTGCAAAAGGGATAAAGACATTTTCCTAAAACTTACGGAGACCCATTATATTCCCCATCTGGGCCCTCATGGGCCACTATAGGGGAACTCAGAATGCAATGTACTCAGGTAGGTAGTTATTATCTGGATGTGCTAGGTTCAGGTCAGTCCAACAGGAGAATCCAAGTAGCTGAGCCAGAATTAAGTTTAAATCCCTTAGACCCCCTTTTGGCTGGGCTGCCACCATGAGGGTACGCCAACCAGGCCAGCCTGCAATCACCATTAGGGCAAAGAAAGAAGCATCATGCCCAGGAATGCCCCAGGCTAGAATTCTGGATTTTCAACTTTATTATTTTTTTTAATTCATTCATTTATTTTGAGAGAGACAGAGAGGGAGGGGCAGCAGGAGGGAGAGAGAATCCTAAGCAGGATCCTCACTGTCAGTGCACAGCCCGACGCGGGGCTCAAACTAACAAACCTTGAGATCATGACCTGAGCCAAAAACAAGCGTTGGATGCTTAACCAACTGAGCCACCCAGGCCCCCAGAATTCTGGATTTTCGAAGTAGGTTTGTAAACTCTCTACCCCACCCATTCTTCCTTATCATAATCTAGGAAGTGGCCAAGACGAGGGGATGACTTTCTGGGGACAGACACATTCAGCGACCAAAATATCCCCAACTAAAGTATATGAACTAGGAGGAGGTAAGGGCTATAGAGTAAGAAAGCTTTCTGAATTGATTTCTGAGGTGAACTGTTGCAACACTCAACACTACCAGATGTTTGGGGATAATACAAAGCATGGAAAGCCCATTAAGTACCTTGGTCATTAGCCCACTGTTGAGTGGCTTTTGCAATAAAAAAGTATACCATTGTCAGACAGCAAACAGCCCAGAAAGACTAACACATGACAGGTTGACTTCAAGGACCATGTGGTGTGACTATAGTCAGTCAATTGGACTAGACCAGTAACACCAAAGTTAAAGTGTCACAAGCAGTGAGGCACACCAATGGCCCTGAGTGGGTGGGGGTCATACTCATGCGGCATGGCCTCATTTGCTGTGAGACAAATGTGTCTGTCACCTTTTGTCAGGAGTCCAATCCTGGCAGGCAGTGGTAGCCTTTGCATGGGAAACATTAATTCCTGTTCTCTGTGCCCAGTCCATGATTGGTGTGGACTGTGTCCAGCACAAAGCTCTGTCAGCAGCTGGACTCTAGTTAGTTGGTCTCCTCAGAACGGCCCCTTCCAGGGACACCTAACACACGAGAGGCCCATGTGGTTGGCTCAGCAGCTGTGATTTGTTTCCATAGCTCATGTCCCCAAAGAAGGGGGATATTTTCCATCTGTCAGCCTGTAGTTTTCCAAGTTCAGACCAAAGAGCCAGGCCATTGGCAACAGCCCAAGGCTCCACACAAATGTAACAAGAGCACTATTGGGCAGAGATAAAGAGAGTGGCCTTGGATTCTGCCCACTGAGTTCCCCACTTTTGGTTCTACACGGTGACGCTGAGATTGAACAGCTGTTACGGTTCTGAAACCTACCAGGCTTCAGTGTAGCCAAACCATCAATGAATCAAACCCAGGCATTTAGGGGAAACCATCAATCTTGGACATACCATTTCCATTTGATAAGCGAGGCTTAGGGAGCCCTTCACACTTTGGCAGTCATTCAGTCCAAGTGGACCCATCCCAAAATAGGAGTGTCATGCTGAGAGTTGCAAGGCCTTTATCAGTCAGGCCTTCCACTGCAGCAGCAAGAGCTCAGCAGCAAACCAACAGCTGCTTTTCAAAAGGGGTGTGTCCCAAACCCCAAAGTAGAACCTCTTACAAGAAGAGGCGCTGATCAGCAAAATCATCAGACTAATAGCTCAAACTGTGGAGTGTTGAAGGTACTAGCATTTCTCTACCTGAAGCTCTCTCCAATCAGAAAAATCTCTGGCACTTTTGGGAGAGGAAACACAAGGATACACCACATCAACTTCTACTATATATTCAGACGTAAAAGTAACAACATCTGGGCCCGAGTATCCAACACAGCCATACAAGTTCGAGGTCCTCTCCTCCCCCAAATTGCCCAGCATACTTGTCAGGTGCACAGACCTTTGGTTCTCCTGGGTGACAGGGAAACCTTGGCTCTCTTCTAATCACCTTTCCCTTAAAGCAGCCGAGTTGGCATAGAGGGGGAGGGAGGGATCAAGAGGCAGGTAAGGAGGGTGACTACGTGCTGGAAGTAAGGTGCCTTGTCTTTGTTTGAAGAAGTGCAGTGGCTGATTGCAGCTTAATCAAACAGACTTCCAATCTTATCAGTCCACCCAAAGCCCTGCATTAGACAGCAGAGTCATCATTTGCTCAGACTAGTTCAGCTGTAGGAAATGTGGCAGGTCATAGACACTTTTCCCAGCCGTGGCTGCGGTTTGTGCTCTTTGGCCGATGACCTCTTTTGAGGAGTCCACCTCACTCTGACGCATCTGCTGCCTGTTGTCGAAATTCAACGTAAACGCTAGGGGGAAGTTTTCCATGATGGAAGGGCTGACTGCAAGAACTTACCTATATTTCTTTGGGTATGTTTCTCAATCTTCAGGGGGTTACTTCATCAGCACTGTAAACCCAAACTGGGACAGTAAGAGCCTTAATACTCATCTAAAATGGCTCATTTATGGTTTCTCACAGGAATTGGTCTGCCTAAGGAAAATCTCTCTGAGAGGGCCAAAACTCCTTATGGATGCATTGTGAACAAAACCACAAGAACAAAAACTCAGACCCCTTACTATCATCTCTGGATGGATCTAAGATTAGCATGATAGACTTAAGGGAAAGACAGCTTAACTGTTTTTTGTTTTGTTTTGTTTTTTTTTTTTGTTTTTTTTTTTTTTTGCACGAGCGCAAGAGCAGGGAGAGAGCAGGGGAGGGGCAGGGAGAGAGAGAGAGAGAGCGCCCCAAACTGTGAGATCATGACCTGGGATCAAGAGGCAGGTACTTCACTGGCTGAGCCACCCAGGCACCCCACTGTTGCCATTCTCGTTTTAATTTTTTTTAATGTTTACTTTTGAGAGAAAGAGAGAGTGAGGAAGGGAGGGGCAGAGACAGAGGGAGACACAGAATCTGAAGCAGGCTCCAGGCTCTGAGCTCTGAGCAAAGGTGATATCATGACCTGAACCAAAGTCTGAAGCTTAACCAACTGAGCCGCTCAGATGCCTCCAGCTGTTGCCATTCTTAACAAGCATTGTATGCCCAGTCCCTCATCCCCCAAGCCGATCAGCCCAAATTCTAAAAGTTTGCCTGGTTTCTGCCCATAGCGGTTGTGAATTTCCCTTTCATGTTCAATGTACTGCACGTCTGAGTCACTGTTTTCTGAAAGATGGCAAAAATTAGTACTCATTGTTACAATGGGGTGAAGCTGAGGGTGATCTAATATCAGCCTCTACTGTGCTCACTTCGGCAGCACATATACTAATATCAGCCTCTACTTGCCAACTTGCAAACTGACAAGCTTAGTCTACCACTAGTTTCTTTGGTTTTTAACTTTTTTAATTTATTTATTTTGAGAGAGAGAGAGTGCAAGCAGAGGAGGGGCAGAGAGAGAGAGGCAGGAAAAGAGAAAGAGAATCCAAAGCAGGCTCCACATCGTCAGTACAGAGGCTGACACAGGGCTTGAACTCATGAACTGTGAGATCATGACCTGAACCGAAATCAAGAGTCAGACGTTTAACCCACTGAACCATCCAGGTGCCCCAGTCCGCTGCAGTTTCATGGGCAGATGTGGATGGAAGACACAAGGCTCTCAGGTCAGAGACAAAGGACTTTATTCTTTATAGCAGTAGCAGTAAGCAGAATATTAGCATTGTCATGGCCCAGGATATAAGCCAGACCTACTCTACTACACAACCTTGAATAAGCTTGGAAAGTCCAACTTCGGTGAGAAAAAGCCTTGGTGTGAACATGGAAGTTGTTTTCAAATATGTGATGTGTAGTCATGTGGTTCCTGAGCACAGAATGAAGACCAATGAGTGAAAATGATAAAGAGGCAGATTCAGTACATCCGAAACGAACAGTCTTTAATAATTAGAGGTGCTTGGGGCGCCTGGGTGGCGCAGTCGGTTAAGCGTCCGGCTTCAGCCAGGTCACGATCTCGCAGTCCGTGAGTTCGAGCCCCACGTCAGGCTCTGGGCTGATGGCTCAGAGCCTGGAGCCTGTTTCCGATTCTATGTCTCCCTCTCTCTGCCCCTCCCCTGTTCATGCTCTGTCTGTCTCTGTCCCAAAAATAAATAAACGTTGAAAAAAAAATTTAATAATTAGAGGTGCTTAACAATTGATCAAATCGACTTGTGAGTGTTCACGTAAAAGCCAAATGAAAATTTGGTATTACAGATGTTACAGAGGATTCGTGCAGTGGCTGGCCTGGTACCCTCCATACATAGCTCACTTAAAAATTCAGTGTTCATTTTAAAATTCAGCTAAAATTTGTTGGCACAAATATTGTTTTCCAACTCCCAAAGGGGCTGAGTTGTGCCCTAGTTATCTGTGTAGTATCTATTCCTAGTATCCAGGAAGTATCTGAATTTTTTTAAGTATAAAAAACGCATCTTAAGGGAGCAGTGGAATTAGATCTTTATTGTAAGCACAGGCTGAATTTGATAATTAAATGAAAACTTTACAGGATAGGTACATTGGGTCTAGACCTATTTTGTAAGAGTTTAGACTCTGGAAAATAATTTACATAACTAGCTATTGTTTTAGAATGCTGTACCTTTAAATTCACTGCTGTGCAAGCTAGTATAAGAGCAGGGGAGAGAGAGGGAGAGAAACAGAGAGAGAAAAGCCGGGAGGGGGAACATACTTTGGGAGCTGCTGGCCATTGGGAAAAAACAAATATTTCAAAAGGAGTAGCTTTCCTTCAATGTAGAAACTAGATCTGTTGGGGTCAAATGTACTAAGCATGCATGAGAAAAGAAAGAGGTCACGTTGCAGTAAAAGGGAAGAGAACATAGCCATCACTGAAATGTAAAAGGTACTTTTCTAGTTTGGAGTTGGATTGTTAAATTTGTTTTACCACATTATTCAACACTGCGTTTATTCCAAAGGGCTCCAAAGGATAAATCCAAACCCTTATGAATCATATCATCGGTATCTAAAACCCAAGACTTAACAGAGACCCAGGCAATGCACAGCTAAATGACTATCATCAAGTAAACGGTCAACACAGCCAAACATGCAGTCTGGGTTTTCTGAATTCTCATCAAGGATGCGTTCTTATTAGATGGACACTCAGAGTTTTCTATCTAGGGGAAAGGCTGAATAAGTAATACTTCTGAATCTCTGATTAATATAAAAGCAATAAAACTGTAGGGACCTGGATTAAATAACTTGAGGAATCCAGAACAAAAAGAAAAGAAAGGTTTTATATTAAATACTGAAAACATTAGCCCCAAATAGCATGATTTTCAGAATCAGGAAACTGCTTCCATGGTTTTACCTCCAAGGATCAGAGGACAGTTTTATCTTCTCCTGGGTGAGCAGCTGAAGGTAGAAATCAACTATTGAGCAAAGGAAACTAAGGAAGGGGGGATTATTTCAATGATTTCTCTTTTTCCTACTAGTAACACTATCAGAAAGTGGCAGGGGCTTGGTCCAATGCATGCCACACTCTGTTTATTCTTCTACTTTATTTCCACTCTTTGATTATTTTCTAAGTTTCACCTGAGTTAAGTTCTCTTGTTTGGGCTGCTTTCCTGTTTAAGGCTCAGGAGGCACCAGACTGTCTTGATAGAATTATTTGTGAAACATGTTAAGCTTCTCTAAAGAAAAGAAAGTTAATGAAAGAAAGTTTATATTCAGAACTCTTAGTTTTTAAGCAGAGGCATGCTGATGAATTGGATGGGGTGGAGGTGGGGGTGCTGATTTTCAGCATTTATGTTGCCAATTTCCATGCTGTAAATGTTCCCACATGACCAATTACAAACTATCCATGTCATTGGGATATCACTGATTTTAGAGTTGGGAAGAGATGCACACAATCAACTCTCAGGAGCCAGGGAAAGTCATGACCACATCATTATGATCTTAAGTCACAGATTACTACTCAACATATAGTATTCCCATTTTAGTCATTTGTGTTTGTTAAAGGGCAGTTTTAAAACTTGGATGGTGTTCAAAAATTCCCTATTTTTTAAATCACAAAAATGCACAATGAACATTTAAAGGCTTCTAGAGCCCCAAACATATCCATAAGTCGGAAAGAGACAGAGAGAGACAGACAGACTAGTCTCTTCCTAGAAGGATTTAAATAGTTATTTTTATTTAAGGTGCTAGGATCTAGGATCCTTTTCATTTTCTAATAGAGCATGGAACTGCCCTGTGGAGGGTACTAAAACAAGAGATGTTTGTAAAAAGCTTCTTTTTTTTTTTACTAATTAACTTTGTGATATATATTTTTACATTTTAAACATATTTACATAGAGGGGCTCCTGAGTGGCTCAGTTGGTTAGGCATCAGACTTCGGCTCGGGTCATGATCTCACAGTTTGTGGGTTCAAGCCCTGTGTCGGGCTCTGTGCTGACAGCTCAGAGCCTGGAAACTGCTTCAGATTCTGTGTCTCCCTCTCTCTGCCCCTCCCCCACTGCTGTCTCTCAAAAATAAATGTTTAAAAAAACACATATAAGCTTCTGCACAGCGAAGGAAACAATCAGCAAAACTAAATGGCAACCGACAGAATGGGAGAAGATACCCGCAAATGACATATCAGATAAAGGGTTATTATCCAAAATCGACAAAGAACTTATCAAACTCAACACCCAAAAAACAAAGAATCCATTGAAGAAATGGGCAAGACATGAATAGACACTTCTCCAAAGAAGACATCCAGATGGCCAACCAACACAGGAAAAAATGCTCAACATCAATCATCAGGGAAATACAAATCAAAACCACAATGAGATACCACCTTACACCTATTAGAATGGCTAACATTAACAACTCAGGCAACAACAGATGTTGGCAAGGATGCGGAGAAAGAGGATCTCTTTTGCACTGCTGGTGGGAATGCAAACTGGGGCAGCCACTCTGGAAAACAGTAGGGAGGTTCCTCAAAAAACTAAAAATAGAACTACCTTATGACCCAGCATGCACTACTAGGCATTTATCCAAGGGATACAGGTATGCCGTTTTGAAGAGACACATGCACTCCCATGTTTATAGCAGCGCTGTCAACAATAGCTAAAGTATGGAAAGAGCCCATCCATTGGTGAATGAAATGGATAAAGAAGATGTGGTGGTAAATATATACAATGGAGTATTACTCGGCAATCACAAAGAATGAAATCTTGCCATTTGCAACTAGGTGGATGGAACTGGAGGGTGTTATGCTAAGTGAAAGTAGTCAGAGAAAGACAAAAACCATATGAATTCACTCATATGAGGACTCTATGAGACAAAACAGATGAACATAAGGGAAGGGAAACAAAAATAATATAAAAACAGGGAGGGGGACAAAACAGAAGAGATTCATAAATATGGAGAACAAACAGAAGGTTACTGGAGGGGTTGTGGGAGGGGGATAGGCTAAATGGGAAAGGGACACTAAGGAATCTACTCCTGAAATCATTGTTGCACTATATGCTAATTTGGATGTAAAAAAAAAAAAAAAAAAAAAGAACTGACAGGTGATACCTTGTTCTTGCTGTAAAATGTTAATATTGCTTAAAAATTGTATGATTATTCTTGTACTTGGATTTAATTTTGCTCTTTTGATCTAGATCAAAATACTTTTATATTCTGAGTTACAATCTGCTGTAAATTCAGCACCTGATATTCTCCCAGATAAATCTTGGTGACATAGTAATGTGCTTCATTTTATGTAATAAATATTAAACAGTCATACTGGAGCTACTTGCCATCTTTTCACAAGATACAATAGGTATATTGCTAAAAGCAAAAAAGAAAGCACAATTATTAAAGTATTTGTGGTAAGTAACTTTCAAAATATTTTCTTTACACAGTTTTAAATCTTTCTTCCCCTTGTATTTTAGAAATGTGGTTCTCCAAATGGAGTCCATTTCATTCAAAATGTCCCATTTGAAAGCAGTTCTAGCTCAAACGAAACTTCTTTAAAAGATGCTTCCACATAAAATTCTTTACTTAGAGATTATAATGAACAATACTATCTGCGAGGTTGTTTGCTTCATCCAAAGGAGGGTTATGTGGAGCTGGTGCACTGGTAGATAGCTAGTAATCTTTGCACATAACGTATTTGTTAAACTTGGCAGTGTTTTTTCATTACTTGGTAATGGTAATTTCCAATTATTTGGTATCCAGTATGGTACTTTCCACAGTCACTCTTTCAATACTGAATGTGCATTCTATAGTTTCAAGAGTTCTGTGAAGAATAACACTTACCTTTATTTTATTTGTTTTTTCTATCTTAATGAAAGATGTTAGCTGAAAGAAGGTTTATACACAGTGTACTGTATTTGCAATGAGTTAAGCATATGGCTCTTTCTACAGGCTTCTATAAGTTTACCAACACTTTTTTTTTTTTAATGTTGATTTTTGAGAGAGCGAGAAAGAGAGTGTGCGCATGTGCAAGAGTGGAGGAGGGGCACAGAGAGAATCCTAAGCATGCTCCGCAGTGTCAGCGCAGAGCCTGATGCAGGCTCAAACTCATGAACCATGAGATCATGACCTGAGCCAAGGTCAAGAGTCAGATGCTTAACCAGCTGGGCCACCCAGGTGCCCCTATCAACACTTCTATCTTAATGAAATAAAATGTTACTTGAAAGGTTTATACATAGTGTAGTTTCAAAGACTTAAGTATACAGTGCTTTCCATATGCTCCCACACATGTTTGCAAATGCTTCTATCTTAATGAAGGAAGATGTTAGTCGAAACAAAGCTTATATACAGTGTAGTTTCCAAAGGCTTAAGTCTATGGTACTTTCCATAGGCTTCCACACATAATTTGCAAACACTTCTATCTTAATGAAAGAAGATCTTAGTTGAAAGTAAGTTTATACATAGTGTCATTTCAGAGTTAAGTATATGGCACTTTCCATGGGCTTGGACACATATGTTTGTAAACACTTTTTTTTCAAGTTTTAATTTAAATTCCAGTTAGTTAATAGACTGTGTAATATTAGTTTCAGGTGTAGAATTTCTAGACACATAACTTACATACAACACCCAGTGCTCACCACAAGTGCCCTCCCTAATACCAATCACCCATTTAACTAATCCCCTTGCCCACCTCCCCTCCAGCAACCCTCAGTTTATTCTCTATGGTTATGATTTATTCTTTTATTGATTGCCTCTTTTTGTATTCACCTGTGTTCATCTGTTTTCTTTCTTGAATTCCGTGAGTCAAATCATATGGTATTTGTCTTTCTGTGACTTATTTTGCTTAGCATAATACTCTCTAGCTCCATCCACAGCATTGCAAATGGCAAGATTTCATTCTTTCTTTTTTTAAAAAAATTTAAAAAAATGTTTATTGATGTTTATTTACTTTTGAGAGAGAGAGAGACAGAGCATGAGCAGGGAGGGGCAGAGAGAGAGGGAGACACAGAATCCGAAGGAGGCTCCAAGCTCTGAGCTGTCAGTACAGAGCCCGATGCGGGGCTCGAACCACAAACCGTGAGATCATGACCTGAGCTGAAGTTGGACACTTAACTAAGCCACCCAGGCGCTCCAAGATTTCATTCTTTCTTATGGCTGAGTAATATTCTACTGTGTGTTTGTGTGTGTGTGTACACACACATATACACTATATCTTCTTTTATCTATTCATCAATTGATGGACATTTGGGCTCTTTCCATAATTTGGGTATTGTTGATAATGCTGCTATAAATATTGGAGTGCATGTGTCCCTTTGAATCAGTATTTTTGTATCCTTTGGGTTAACACCTAGTAGTGGAGGGAACATACATTAACATAAAAAAGGACATATATGAAAAACCCACAGTTAATATCATCCTCAATGGAGAAAAACCTGAGAGCTTGTCGTCTCTGGTCAGAACAAGGAGGGATGTCCACTCTCACCACTGTTATTTAACATAGTACTAAGTCCTAGTCTCAGCAATCAGACAACAAAAAATAAGTAAAAGGCATCCAAATCAGCAAGGAAGAAGTCCGACTTTAACTATTTGCAGATAACATGATACTCTACATAGAAAACCCAAAAGACTCCAGTAAAAAACTACTGAAACTGATAAATGAATTCAGTAAAGTCACAGGATACAAAATCAATGTACAGAAATCTGTTGCATTTCTATACACCAATAATGAAGCAGCAGGAAGAGAAATCAAGAAATTGATCCCATTTGTATTGCACCAAAACCCATAAGATACCTAGGAGAAATAAACTTAACCAAAGAGGTAAAAGATCTGTACTCTGAAAACCATAGATCACTTATGAAAGAAAATGAAGATGACACAAAGAAATTAAAAAATATTTCATGCTCATGAGTTAGAAAAACAAATATATTTAAAATGTCTATACTACCCGAAGCAATCTACATACTTTAATACAATTCCTATCAAAACACCACCAGCAGTTTTCAGAGAGCTAGAACGAACAATCTGAAAATTTGTATGGAACCACAAAAGACTCTGAATAGCCAAAGCAACCTTGAAAGAGCAAAGCAAAGCTGGAGGCGTCACAATTCCAGACTTCAAGTAATATTACAAAGCTGTACTGATCAAAACAGTATGGAACTGGCACAAAAACAGACACACAGATCAATGGAACAGAACAGAAAACCCAGAAATGTACCTACAAATGTATGGCCAACTAACCTTCAACAAAGCAGGAAAGAATATCCAATGGAAAAAAAGTCTCTTCAACAAATGGTGTTGGGAAAACTGGACAGCAATATGCAAAAGCATGAAACTGGACCGCTTTCTTACATCATACACAAAAATAAATTCAAATGGATGAAAGACCTAAATGTGAGACAGGAAACCATAAAAATCCTGAAAAACACAGGCAGCAACCTCCTTGACCTCAGCCATAGCAACTTTTTACCAGATATATCTCTGATGGCAAGGGAAATAAAAGCTAAAACGAACTACTGGAACTTCATTAAGATGAAAACCTTCTGCACAGTGAAAGAAACAATCAACAAAACTAAAAGGCAACCTTCGGAATGGGAGAAAATATTTGCAAATGACATATCTGATAAAATGTTAGTATCCAAAATCTATAAAGAACTCAACACCCAAAAAACAAATAATCCAGTTAAGAAATAAGCAGAAGACACGAATAGACATTTTTCCAAACAAGACATCTGGACGGCACATGAAAAGATGTTCAACATCACTCACCATTAGGGAAATACAAATCAAAACTACAATAAGCGGGGTGCCTGGGTGGCGCAGTCGGTTAAGCGTCCGACTTCAGCCAGGTCACGATCTCACGGTCCGGGAGTTCGAGCCCCGCGTCGGGCTCTGGGCTGATGGCTCGGAGCCTGGAGCCTGTTTCCGATTCTGTGTCTCCCTCTCTCTCTGCCCCTCCCCCGTTCATGCTCTGTCTCTCTCTGACCCAAAAATAAATAAACGTTGAAAAAAAAATTAAAAAAAAAAAACAACAAACTACAATAAGCTATCACTTCACACCTGCCAGAATGGCTAAGATTAACAACACAGGCAACAGCAGACATTGGCAAGCATTCAGAGAAAGGGGAACCCTCTTATACTGTTGGTGGGAATGCAAACTGGTGCAACCACTCTGGAAAAAAATATGGAGGTTCCTCAAGGAGTTTAAAATAGAACTAACCTACAACCCAGCAATTATATAATATTTACCTTCAGATCTTAAAAGGACTTCAGATATTATCTAAGAAAATTTTCACTTTACAGATAAAGAAACCAAGGTGAACTTTACAGCTGAAATTAAAGTTTTGTGGACTTAATATTATTTGAGAAGTGACTGTTAAATTGTAATATGTATAAGCTTTTCCTGGGGTGGGGGGAGGAGTTTGTTAGAATTCTTACTCAGGACCATCTCTAGAAATAACGATTCACCATGGCTGGAGTGAAGACCAAAATTACATGTTGTTTTAACAAGTACCACCAGGTAAGTATAATGCAGATGGTCTGCAGATGAGTTTGGGAAACAGTTTCAGTGGAATAGAATTGCATTCAGAATTCTAGTACCTGGCCCCATGATTTGGCCACTTGGTGCCTTTGTGCAAATTGTTGTTTTATCTAATTAAAAACTATTAATATCCTGGTTGCACACATGAAAACAAGTTTTCTTTTATTCTTCTAGTGATCCATTTCATAAACTTATTTGTAGGAAATAATGCTTCCTTCTGTCTTCTCAGTGTAAAGGATAAAAAGAAACGACAGTACTAGGATAGTGGGAAGAGCTGAAGGAGAGTTATCATTCCAGCATCCTGGGAGTGGAGGAAGTGCCTCTAAGGAAGTCAAGAAGGAACGGTTTATTCACGGAGTTCTAGCACATTTAACACATACTAAGGTATATGGCCTTTTAATGTTTATTTTTGAAAAAGAGAGAGAGAGAGGAGAGGGGGGAGGAAGAGCAGAGAGAAAGGGAGACACAATCTGAAGCAGGCTCCAGGCTCTGAGCTGTCAGCACAGAGCTTGAAGTGGGGCTCAAACTCACGGTCTCCGAGATCATGATCTAAGCCAAAGTTGGATGCTTAACCGACTGAGCCACCCAGTCGCCACTATATTTTCTTTAAATTCTGCTTAAGAACTTAATTGTTCCTTTAGTTCATCAATTTCTTCCTGTATTGTAGCACAGGTATTTATAAGATGTCAACTGTAACTCTCTATAATGTCTGAAAAACCTTCCCAGACAGACTTAACCTTGGTGAGATTCATTTTCTATTTTCTATGTTACTATAGGCAAAAATGTAGCCAATCTTTCTGTCATTTCACAAGCCCCCTTTCTCCAGCTTCCAATAACATTTGTCTCCCTGTCCTTTAAGCTGTCACAAAAGTCTTCTTCTGTATTCATTAACAAGCCCCTTGGGCACTTTCCACCTTCTGCCCCACTACCTGGTGCCAACACCAATGCCATATGCGCTGAGTTTTATTACAATATTATCTTCCTTCCAAGTAACAATTTTTGCTTTGGGTATTTATTGGTGTGTAACAAACTATTCTCAAACTTAGTACCTTAAGACAATAATTTGTTACTACCTCCCACTGTGCTGCAGGCTATCCTGGCAGTTCTCACTTGAGATCTCTCATGCAGTTGCAGTCAGAATGCAGCTCAGGCTGGGGTCATAATGAAGCCTTGACTGGGAGAGATGTCCAAAATGGCTTGCTCATATGGTCTACCGTTGCTGCTGGCTGTCGGCTAGGCTGCGGTCACCAACCAGAGTACCTATAGGTGGTCTGTGTGACTTGTTTTTCACAGCATCAAGGCCTCAAAGTAGTTATACACATTAGCTGGCTTTCCACACAGGGATTATTCCAAAAAGGGTAGGAATGCAGTTGCCAGTCTCTTAAGGCCCAGGCTTAAAAAGAAATATAGTGCCATTTTTGCCATATTCTATTTGCTAAGAGTCACAGAACCCACCCAGATTCAAGAAAAGGAATCATAAATGCCACTTCTTGATAGAAGATAGACCAAATAATTCATGGCCAAATTAAAGAAGGGGCAGTACAGAATATTTGTGGGTAACGAATTTCACACACACACACACACACACACACACACACACACACACACACACAC